>NW_028125485.1:0-226989 GCF_965194825.1 Balaenoptera physalus | reverse complement strand
GATGGGTAGCAGGCAGTATCACTTTAAAGGGTCTGCGTTTGCTCACCCAACCTCACCGAACCTCTCAGCCCCAAGAGTGTCCACCCGTATGTCTCATCCAGCTGTGGGTCTAGATATGGTCAATCCAGGTTGCATCACAGCCCCTGAACGAATTGTGTAAGAATTTCTCTCTCTTTCCCTGTCTTTGTTTCATGGGTTTTTAAAAGTAATTTATTTTTATAATGGGGTTTAGCTGCTTTTCACGGCTGTGTTTAGGCCGCTTTACACCCACTTGACACACTAACAGAGAGATATCAATACATAGGTTTTAAGATTATTACTAGTCAGATATATTCTTGTGCAGTGAATCGGGCGTGTTGAGTCCAGTTCTCTGAGCAAGGAGTAGGTCTTGTCTATTCCATATTGGGTTTATGGAACGGTATCTGAGCTAATTTGAAACTCTTGTTTTATGTATCACCCCACCTCACCTTTCCCGTTAAGCAGCCATAGTGTGTTTTCTGCATGTGTGACTCTGTTCTGTTTTGTAATTCAGTTCAAGTGTAACGGTTTTAACATTCCCTCTATAAGTGACACCTTATGAGAAGTGTCCTTTTCTGTGTGACTTATTTCACTTAGAATCGTCTTACCTAAATCCACTCATCATGCTGCTACTAGCCTTATGACATTGATTTCATGGCTGAGTGATATTCCATTGTACATAAGGACCACAACTTTTTTATCCATTTTTCGCTTTCCTGGGATATTTAAGGTGGAAGGAAGTGGAGGTCCTTGTCAACAGAGCAGCCCTAAACTTTGGGGTGCTTGTGTCTTGCTGATTTTCAATTTTCCCACTTTATCCCCCCATGCGTGGAAGTGCCCTATGCTCTCTAAGCTGTGTTTTTTAGATGTTTCAGGACACACCATACACTTCTCCAGAGTGGCTGTTGGCAATTTACATCCCGCTCATCAGTGTAGCAAGGCTCCCATTTCTCCATGGCCTGTCCTGCATTTCTGGTTTTGACAACTTTTTCAGCATGTCCCTTTTGACCGATGGGAAGCGAGACTTCTTTGTAGCGCTGATTTGCCTTTCCAGGTTGCTTGGTTGGCCAAAAAGGGCGTATGCGTTTTTTCCTGAATATATTCAGGAAAAAACGCATACGCCCTTTTTGGCCAAGGGCATCATTGTCAACGTTTTGCCGCTTTTCATGTGCTTTAAAGGCGATTCGAATCTACCTCCTGAAATCTGTTTCCTGCAATTCTGCCTTGATTTCAAATCCTCTTCTTTGCCTTCCCTCAATATATTTGTGGACGAGAGTTATCATTTATAACTCTGCAGGTTTGTGAATTGCAGTGCCCTGAAGCTCCATTTTACAAGTCGGTTTTTTGGGAGCCGGCCGCAAAAGCGCAGGATGGCTTCAGGCCCTGTTCTGGTTCAGGGGGGCAGGCTGAGCCTATGGTTAATTCTTCTTCCTGATGGGAAAATAGAGTGACCTGTGCCTCTCCCAACACCAAGAGCTAGTCTCTCATTGGTTCCCCGTCTTCCCATTCATCCTCAGGACAAATTGCAACCTGTACGGAACAGGAGGTTAAAGGTGCTGATGCTCCAAGTAGGGAGATTGCTAGTAAAGTGGCTGGAATGGCGAACCCGAGCACAAGGAGATGAGAAATGAGGTGCGTTTTAGAAACCTTTCCCCATCACACGGTGTACCATCTTCTGGGTTTCTCATGCATGTTTTCGATGTAGGAAGATGCCCTTGAACCTGGAGATTTGGGACCCATGCGATGGGTAGCACGCAGTATTACTTTAAAGGGTCTGCGTTTGCTCACCCAACCTCACCGAACCTCTCAGCCCCAAGAGTGTCCACCCTTATGACTCATCCAGCTGTGGGTCTAGATATGGTCAATCCAGGTTGCATCACAGCCCCTGAACGAATTGTGTAAGAATTTCTCTCTCTTTCCCTGTCTTTGTTTCATGGGTTTTTAAAAGTAATTTATTTTTATAATGGGGTTTAGCTGCTTTTCACGGCTGTGTTTAGGCCGCTTTACACCCACTTGACACACTAACAGAGAGATATCTATACATAGGTTTTAAGATTATTACTAGTCAGATATATTCTTGTGTGGTGAATCGGGCGTGTTGAGTCCAGTTCTCTGAGCAAGGAGTAGGTCTTGTCTATTCCATATTGGGTTTATGGAACGGTATCTGAGCTAATTTGAAACTCTTGTTTTATGTATCACCCCACCTCACCTTTCCCGTTAAGCAGCCATAGTGTGTTTTCTGCATGTGTGACTCTGTTCTGTTTTGTAATTCAGTTCAAGTGTAACGGTTTTAACATTCCCTCTATAAGTGACACCTTATGAGAAGTGTCCTTTTCTGTGTGACTTATTTCACTTAGAATCGTCTTACCTAAATCCACTCATCATGCTGCTACTAGCCTTATGACATTGATTTCATGGCTGAGTGATATTCCATTGTACATAAGGACCACAACTTTTTTATCCATTTTTCGCTTTCCTGGGATATTTAAGGTGGAAGGAAGTGGAGGTCCTTGTCAACAGAGCAGCCCTAACCTTTGGGGTGCTTGTGTCTTGCTGATTTTCAATTTTCCCACTTTATCCCCCCATGCGTGGAAGTGCCCTATGCTCTCTAAGCTGTGTTTTTTAGATGTTTCAGGACACACCGTACACTTCTCCAGAGTGGCTGTTGGCAATTTACATCCCGCCCATCAGTGTAGCAAGGCTCCCATTTCTCCATGGCCTGTCCTGCATTTCTGGTTTTGACACCTTTTTCAGCATGTCCCTTTTGACCGATGGGAAGCGAGACTTCTTTGTAGCGCTGATTTGCCTTTCCAGGTTGCTTGGTTGGCCTAAAAGGGCGTATGCGTTTTTTCCTGAATATATTCAGGAAAAAACGCATACGCCCTTTTTGGCCAAGGGCATCATTGTCAACGTTTTGCCCCTTTTCATGTGCTTTAAAGGCGATTCGAATCTACCTCCTGAAATCTGTTTCCTGCAATTCTGCCTTGATTTCAAATCCTCTTCTTTGCCTTCCCTCAATATATTTGTGGACGAGAGTTATCATTTATAATTCTGCAGGTTTGTGAATTGCAGTGCCCTGAAGCTCCATTTTACAAGTCGCTTTTTTGGGAGTCGGCCGCAAAAGCGCAGGATGGCTTCAGGCCCTGTTCTGGTTCCGGGGGGCAGGCTGAGCCTGTGGTTAATTCTTCTTCCTGATGGGAAAATTGAGTGACCTGTGCCTGTCCCAACACCAAGAGCTAGTCTCTCATTGGTTCCCCGTCTTCCCGTTCATCCTCAGGACAAATTGCAACCTGTACGGAACAGGAGGTTAAAGGTGCTGATGCTCCAAGTAGGGAGATTGCTAGTAAAGTGGCTGGAATGGCGAACCCGAGCACAAGGAGATGAGAAATGCGGTGCGTTTTAGAAACCTTTCCCCATCACACGGTGTACCATCTTCTGGGTTTCTCATGCATGTTTTCGATGTAGGAAGATGCCCTTGAACCTGGAGATTTGGGACCCATGCGATGGGTAGCACGCAGTATTACTTTAAAGGGTCTGCGTTTGCTCACCCAACCTCACCAAACCTCTCAGCCCCAAGAGTGTCCACCCTTATGTCTCATCCAGCTGTGGGTCTAGATATGGTCAATGCAGGTTGCATCACAGCCCCTGAACGAATTGTGTAAGAATTTCTCTCTCTTTCCCTGTCTTTGTTTCATGGGTTTTTAAAAGTAATTTATTTTTATAATGGGGTTTAGCTGCTTTTCACGGCTGTGTTTATGCCGCCTTACACACACTTGACACACTAACAGAGAGATATCAATACATAGGTTTTAAGATTATTACTAGTCAGATATATTCTTGTGCGGTGAATCGGGCGTGTTGAGTCCAGTTCTCTGAGCAAGGAGTAGGTCTTGTCTATTCCATATTGGGTTTATGGAACGGTATCTGAGCTAATTTGAAACTCTTGTTTTATGTATCACCCCACCTCACCTTTCCCGTTAAGCAGCCATAGTGTGTTTTCTGCATGTGTGACTCTGTTCTGTTTTGTAATTCAGTTCAAGTGTAACGGTTTTTACATTCCCTCTATAAGTGACACCTTATGAGAAGTGTCCTTTTCTGTGTGACTTATTTCACTTAGAATCGTCTTACCTAAATCCACTCATCATGCTGCTACTAGCCTTATGACATTGATTTCATGGCTGAGTGATATTCCATTGTACATAAGGACCACAACTTTTTTATCCATTTTTCGCTTTCCTGGGATATTTAAGGTGGAATGAAGTGGAGGTCCTTGTCAACAGAGCAGCCCTAAACTTTGGGGTGCTTGTGTCTTGCTGATTTTCAATTTTCCCACTTTATCCCCCCATGTGTGGAAGTGCCCTATGCTCTCTAAGCTGTGTTTTTTAGATGTTTCAGGACACACCGTACACTTCTCCAGAGTGGCTGTTGGCAATTTACATCCCGCCCATCAGTGTAGCAAGGCTCCCATTTCTCCATGGCCTGTCCTGCATTTCTGGTTTTGACACTTTTTTCAGCATGTCCCTTTTGACCGATGGGAAGCGAGACTTCTTTGTAGCGCTGATTTGCCTTTCCAGGTTGCTTGGTTGGCCAAAAAGGGCGTATGCGTTTTTTCCTGAATATATTCAGGAAAAAACGTATACGCCCTTTTTGGCCAAGGGCATCATTGTCAACGTTTTGCCGCTTTTCATGTGCTTTAAAGGCGATTCGAATCTACCTCCTGAAATCTGTTTCCTGCAATTCTGCCTTGATTTCATATCCTCTTCTTTGCCTTCCCTCAATATATTTGTGGACGAGAGTTATCATTTATAACTCTGCAGGTTTGTGAATTGCAGTGCCCTGAAGCTGCATTTTACAAGTCGCTTTTTTGGGAGCCGGCCGCAAAAGCGCAGGATGGCTTCAGGCCCTGTTCTGGTTCCGGGGGGCAGGCTGAGCCTGTGGTTAATTCTTCTTCCTGATGGGAAAATAGAGTGACCTGTGACTGTCCCAACACCAAGAGCTAGTCTCTCATTGGTTTCCCGTCTTCCCGTTCATCCTCAGGACAAATTGCAACCTGTACGGAACAGGAGGTTAAAGGTGCTGATGCTCCAAGTAGGGAGATTGCTAGTAAAGTGGCTGGAATGGCGAACCCGAGCACAAGGAGGTGAGAAATGAGGTGCGTTTTAGAAACCTTTCCCCATCACACGGTGTACCATCTTCTGGGTTTCTCATGCATGTTTTCGATGTAGGAAGATGCCCTTGAACCTGGAGATTTGGGACCCATGCGATGGGTAGCACGCAGTATTAATTTAAAGGGTCTGCGTTTGCTCACCCAACCTCACCAAAACTCTCAGCCCCAAGAGTGTCCACCCTTATGTCTCATCCAGCTGTGGGTCTAGATATGGTCAATCCAGGTTGCATCACAGCCCCTGAACGAATTGTGTAAGAATTTCTCTCTCTTTCCCTGTCTTTGTTTCATGGGTTTTTAAAAGTAATTTATTTTTATAATGGGGTTTAGCTGCTTTTCACGGCTGTGTTTAGGCCGCTTTACACCCACTTGACACACTAACAGAGAGATATCAATACATAGGTTTTAAGATTATTACTAGTCAGATATATTCTTGTGCGGTGAATCGGGCGTGTTGAGTCCAGTTCTCTGAGCAAGGAGTAGGTCTTGTCTATTCCATATTGGGTTTATGGAACGGTATCTGAGCTAATTTGAAACTCTTGTTTTATGTATCACCCCACCTCACCTTTCCCGTTAAGCAGCCATAGTGTGTTTTCTGCATGTGTGACTCTGTTCTGTTTTGTAATTCAGTTCAAGTGTAACGGTTTTTACATTCCCTCTATAAGTGACACCTTATGAGAAGTGTCCTTTTCTGTGTGACTTATTTCACTTAGAATCGTCTTACCTAAATCCACTCATCATGCTGCTACTAGCCTTATGACATTGATTTCATGGCTGAGTGATATTCCATTGTACATAAGGACCACAACTTTTTTATCCATTTTTCGCTTTCCTGGGATATTTAAGGTGGAAGGAAGTGGAGGTCCTTGTCAACAGAGCAGCCCTAACCTTTGGGGTGCTTGTGTCTTGCTGATTTTCAATTTTCCCACTTTATCCCCCCATGCGTGGAAGTGCCCTATGCTCTCTAAGCTGTGTTTTTTAGATGTTTCAGGACACACCGTACACTTCTCCAGAGTGGCTGTTGGCAATTTACATCCCGCCCATCAGTGTAGCAAGGCTCCCATTTCTCCATGGCCTGTCCTGCATTTCTGGTTTTGACACCTTTTTCAGCATGTCCCTTTTGACCGATGGGAAGCGAGACTTCTTTGTAGCGCTGATTTGCCTTTCCAGGTTGCTTGGTTGGCCAAAAAGGGCGTATGCGTTTTTTCCTGAATATATTCAGGAAAAAACGCATACGCCCTTTTTGGCCAAGGGCATCATTGTCAACGTTTTGCCGCTTTTCATGTGCTTTAAAGGCGATTCGAATCTACCTCCTGAAATCTGTTTCCTGCAATTCTGCCTTGATTTCAAATCCTCTTCTTTGCCTTCCCTCAATATATTTGTGGACGAGAGTTATCATTTATAATTCTGCAGGTTTGTGAATTGCAGTGCCCTGAAGCTCCATTTTACAAGTCGCTTTTTTGGGAGTCGGCCGCAAAAGCGCAGGATGGCTTCAGGCCCTGTTCTGGTTCCGGGGGGCAGGCTGAGCCTGTGGTTAATTCTTCTTCCTGATGGGAAAATTGAGTGACCTGTGCCTGTCCCAACACCAAGAGCTAGTCTCTCATTGGTTCCCCGTCTTCCCGTTCATCCTCAGGACAAATTGCAACCTGTACGGAACAGGAGGTTAAAGGTGCTGATGCTCCAAGTAGGGAGATTGCTAGTAAAGTGGCTGGAATGGCGAACCCGAGCACAAGGAGATGAGAAATGCGGTTCGTTTTAGAAACCTTTCCCCATCACACGGTGTACCATCTTCTGGGTTTCTCATGCATGTTTTCGATGTAGGAAGATGCCCTTGAACCTGGAGATTTGGGACCCATGCGATGGGTAGCACGCAGTATTACTTTAAAGGGTCTGCGTTTGCTCACCCAACCTCACCAAACCTCTCAGCCCCAAGAGTGTCCACCCTTATGTCTCATCCAGCTGTGGGTCTAGATATGGTCAATGCAGGTTGCATCACAGCCCCTGAACGAATTGTGTAAGAATTTCTCTCTCTTTCCCTGTCTTTGTTTCATGGGTTTTTAAAAGTAATTTATTTTTATAATGGGGTTTAGCTGCTTTTCACGGCTGTGTTTATGCCGCCTTACACACACTTGACACACTAACAGAGAGATATCAATACATAGGTTTTAAGATTATTACTAGTCAGATATATTCTTGTGCGGTGAATCGGGCGTGTTGAGTCCAGTTCTCTGAGCAAGGAGTAGGTCTTGTCTATTCCATATTGGGTTTATGGAACGGTATCTGAGCTAATTTGAAACTCTTGTTTTATGTATCACCCCACCTCACCTTTCCCGTTAAGCAGCCATAGTGTGTTTTCTGCATGTGTGACTCTGTTCTGTTTTGTAATTCAGTTCAAGTGTAACGGTTTTTACATTCCCTCTATAAGTGACACCTTATGAGAAGTGTCCTTTTCTGTGTGACTTATTTCACTTAGAATCGTCTTACCTAAATCCACTCATCATGCTGCTACTAGCCTTATGACATTGATTTCATGGCTGAGTGATATTCCATTGTACATAAGGACCACAACTTTTTTATCCATTTTTCGCTTTCCTGGGATATTTAAGGTGGAATGAAGTGGAGGTCCTTGTCAACAGAGCAGCCCTAAACTTTGGGGTGCTTGTGTCTTGCTGATTTTCAATTTTCCCACTTTATCCCCCCATGTGTGGAAGTGCCCTATGCTCTCTAAGCTGTGTTTTTTAGATGTTTCAGGACACACCGTACACTTCTCCAGAGTGGCTGTTGGCAATTTACATCCCGCCCATCAGTGTAGCAAGGCTCCCATTTCTCCATGGCCTGTCCTGCATTTCTGGTTTTGACACTTTTTTCAGCATGTCCCTTTTGACCGATGGGAAGCGAGACTTCTTTGTAGCGCTGATTTGCCTTTCCAGGTTGCTTGGTTGGCCAAAAAGGGCGTATGCGTTTTTTCCTGAATATATTCAGGAAAAAACGTATACGCACTTTTTGGCCAAGGGCATCATTGTCAACGTTTTGCCGGTTTTCATGTGCTTTAAAGGCGATTCGAATCTATCTCCTGAAATCTGTTTCCTGCAATTCTGCCTTGATTTCAAATCCTCTTCTTTGCCTTCCCTCAATATATTTGTGGACGAGAGTTATCATTTATAACTCTGCAGGTTTGTGAATTGCAGTGCCCTGAAGCTGCATTTTACAAGTCGCTTTTTTGGGAGCCGGCCGCAAAAGCGCAGGATGGCTTCAGGCCCTGTTCTGGTTCCGGGGGGCAGGCTGAGCCTGTGGTTAATTCTTCTTCCTGATGGGAAAATAGAGTGACCTGTGACTGTCCCAACACCAAGAGCTAGTCTCTCATTGGTTTCCCGTCTTCCCGTTCATCCTCAGGACAAATTGCAACCTGTACGGAACAGGAGGTTAAAGGTGCTGATGCTCCAAGTAGGGAGATTGCTAGTAAAGTGGCTGGAATGGCGAACCCGAGCACAAGGAGGTGAGAAATGAGGTGCGTTTTAGAAACCTTTCCCCATCACACGGTGTACCATCTTCTGGGTTTCTCATGCATGTTTTCGATGTAGGAAGATGCCCTTGAACCTGGAGATTTGGGACCCATGCGATGGGTAGCACGCAGTATTAATTTAAAGGGTCTGCGTTTGCTCACCCAACCTCACCAAAACTCTCAGCCCCAAGAGTGTCCACCCTTATGTCTCATCCAGCTGTGGGTCTAGATATGGTCAATCCAGGTTGCATCACAGCCCCTGAACGAATTGTGTAAGAATTTCTCTCTCTTTCCCTGTCTTTGTTTCATGGGTTTTTAAAAGTAATTTATTTTTATAATGGGGTTTAGCTGCTTTTCACGGCTGTGTTTAGGCCGCTTTACACCCACTTGACACACTAACAGAGAGATATCAATACATAGGTTTTAAGATTATTACTAGTCAGATATATTCTTGTGCGGTGAATCGGGCGTGTTGAGTCCAGTTCTCTGAGCAAGGAGTAGGTCTTGTCTATTCCATATTGGGTTTATGGAACGGTATCTGAGCTAATTTGAAACTCTTGTTTTATGTATCACCCCACCTCACCTTTCCCGTTAAGCAGCCATAGTGTGTTTTCTGCATGTGTGACTCTGTTCTGTTTTGTAATTCAGTTCAAGTGTAACGGTTTTTACATTCCCTCTATAAGTGACACCTTATGAGAAGTGTCCTTTTCTGTGTGACTTATTTCACTTAGAATCGTCTTACCTAAATCCACTCATCATGCTGCTACTAGCCTTATGACATTGATTTCATGGCTGAGTGATATTCCATTGTACATAAGGACCACAACTTTTTTATCCATTTTTCGCTTTCCTGGGATATTTAAGGTGGAAGGAAGTGGAGGTCCTTGTCAACAGAGCAGCCCTAACCTTTGGGGTGCTTGTGTCTTGCTGATTTTCAATTTTCCCACTTTATCCCCCCATGCGTGGAAGTGCCCTATGCTCTCTAAGCTGTGTTTTTTAGATGTTTCAGGACACACCGTACACTTCTCCAGAGTGGCTGTTGGCAATTTACATCCCGCCCATCAGTGTAGCAAGGCTCCCATTTCTCCATGGCCTGTCCTGCATTTCTGGTTTTGACACCTTTTTCAGCATTTCCCTTTTGACCGATGGGAAGCGAGACTTCTTTGTAGCGCTGATTTGCCTTTCCAGGTTGCTTGGTTGGCCAAAAAGGGCGTATGCGTTTTTTCCTGAATATATTCAGGAAAAAACGCATACGCCCTTTTTGGCCAAGGGCATCATTGTCAACGTTTTGCCGCTTTTCATGTGCTTTAAAGGCGATTCGAATCTACCTCCTGAAATCTGTTTCCTGCAATTCTGCCTTGATTTCAAATCCTCTTCTTTGCCTTCCCTCAATATATTTGTGGACGAGAGTTATCATTTATAATTCTGCAGGTTTGTGAATTGCAGTGCCCTGAAGCTCCATTTTACAAGTCGCTTTTTTGGGAGTCGGCCGCAAAAGCGCAGGATGGCTTCAGGCCCTGTTCTGGTTCCGGGGGGCAGGCTGAGCCTGTGGTTAATTCTTCTTCCTGATGGGAAAATTGAGTGACCTGTGCCTGTCCCAACACCAAGAGCTAGTCTCTCATTGGTTCCCCGTCTTCCCGTTCATCCTCAGGACAAATTGCAACCTGTACGGAACAGGAGGTTAAAGGTGCTGATGCTCCAAGTAGGGAGATTGCTAGTAAAGTGGCTGGAATGGCGAACCCGAGCACAAGGAGATGAGAAATGCGGTGCGTTTTAGAAACCTTTCCCCATCACACGGTGTACCATCTTCTGGGTTTCTCATGCATGTTTTCGATGTAGGAAGATGCCCTTGAACCTGGAGATTTGGGACCCATGCGATGGGTAGCACGCAGTATTACTTTAAAGGGTCTGCGTTTGCTCACCCAACCTCACCGAACCTCTCAGCCCCAAGAGTGTCCACCCTTATGTCTCATCCAGCTGTGGGTCTAGATATGGTCAATCCAGGTTGCATCACAGCCCCTGAACGAATTGTGTAAGAATTTCTCTCTCTTTCCCTGTCTTTGTTTCATGGGTTTTTAAAAGTAATTTATTTTTATAATGGGGTTTAGCTGCTTTTCACGGCTGTGTTTAGGCCGCTTTACACCCACTTGACACACTAACAGAGAGATAACTATACATAGGTTTTAAGATTATTACTAGTCAGATATATTCTTGTGTGGTGAATCGGGCGTGTTGAGTCCAGTTCTCTGAGCAAGGAGTAGGTCTTGTCTATTCCATATTGGGTTTATGGAACGGTATCTGAGCTAATTTGAAACTCTTGTTTTATGTATCACCCCACCTCACCTTTCCCGTTAAGCAGCCATAGTGTGTTTTCTGCATGTGTGACTCTGTTCTGTTTTGTAATTCAGTTCAAGTGTAACGGTTTTAACATTCCCTCTATAAGTGACACCTTATGAGAAGTGTCCTTTTCTGTGTGACTTATTTCACTTAGAATCGTCTTACCTAAATCCACTCATCATGCTGCTACTAGCCTTATGACATTGATTTCATGGCTGAGTGATATTCCATTGTACATAAGGACCACAACTTTTTTATCCATTTTTCGCTTTCCTGGGATATTTAAGGTGGAAGGAAGTGGAGGTCCTTGTCAACAGAGCAGCCCTAACCTTTGGGGTGCTTGTGTCTTGCTGATTTTCAATTTTCCCACTTTATCCCCCCATGCGTGGAAGTGCCCTATGCTCTCTAAGCTGTGTTTTTTAGATGTTTCAGGACACACCGTACACTTCTCCAGAGTGGCTGTTGGCAATTTACATCCCGCCCATCAGTGTAGCAAGGCTCCCATTTCTCCATGGCCTGTCCTGCATTTCTGGTTTTGACACCTTTTTCAGCATGTCCCTTTTGACCGATGGGAAGCGAGACTTCTTTGTAGCGCTGATTTGCCTTTCCAGGTTGCTTGGTTGGCCAAAAAGGGCGTATGCGTTTTTTCCTGAATATATTCAGGAAAAAACGCATACGCCCTTTTTGGCCAAGGGCATCATTGTCAACGTTTTGCCGCTTTTCATGTGCTTTAAAGGCGATTCGAATCTACCTCCTGAAATCTGTTTCCTGCAATTCTGCCTTGATTTCAAATCCTCTTCTTTGCCTTCCCTCAATATATTTGTGGACGAGAGTTATCATTTATAATTCTGCAGGTTTGTGAATTGCAGTGCCCTGAAGCTCCATTTTACAAGTCGCTTTTTTGGGAGTCGGCCGCAAAAGCGCAGGATGGCTTCAGGCCCTGTTCTGGTTCCGGGGGGCAGGCTGAGCCTGTGGTTAATTCTTCTTCCTGATGGGAAAATTGAGTGACCTGTGCCTGTCCCAACACCAAGAGCTAGTCTCTCATTGGTTCCCCGTCTTCCCGTTCATCCTCAGGACAAATTGCAACCTGTACGGAACAGGAGGTTAAAGGTGCTGATGCTCCAAGTAGGGAGATTGCTAGTAAAGTGGCTGGAATGGCGAACCCGAGCACAAGGAGATGAGAAATGCGGTGCGTTTTAGAAACCTTTCCCCATCACACGGTGTACCATCTTCTGGGTTTCTCATGCATGTTTTCGATGTAGGAAGATGCCCTTGAACCTGGAGATTTGGGACCCATGCGATGGGTAGCACGCAGTATTACTTTAAAGGGTCTGCGTTTGCTCACCCAACCTCACCAAACCTCTCAGCCCCAAGAGTGTCCACCCTTATGTCTCATCCAGCTGTGGGTCTAGATATGGTCAATGCAGGTTGCATCACAGCCCCTGAACGAATTGTGTAAGAATTTCTCTCTCTTTCCCTGTCTTTGTTTCATGGGTTTTTAAAAGTAATTTATTTTTATAATGGGGTTTAGCTGCTTTTCACGGCTGTGTTTATGCCGCCTTACACACACTTGACACACTAACAGAGAGATATCAATACATAGGTTTTAAGATTATTACTAGTCAGATATATTCTTGTGCGGTGAATCGGGCGTGTTGAGTCCAGTTCTCTGAGCAAGGAGTAGGTCTTGTCTATTCCATATTGGGTTTATGGAACGGTATCTGAGCTAATTTGAAACTCTTGTTTTATGTATCACCCCACCTCACCTTTCCCGTTAAGCAGCCATAGTGTGTTTTCTGCATGTGTGACTCTGTTCTGTTTTGTAATTCAGTTCAAGTGTAACGGTTTTTACATTCCCTCTATAAGTGACACCTTATGAGAAGTGTCCTTTTCTGTGTGACTTATTTCACTTAGAATCGTCTTACCTAAATCCACTCATCATTCTGCTACTAGCCTTATGACATTGATTTCATGGCTGAGTGATATTCCATTGTACATAAGGACCACAACTTTTTTATCCATTTTTCGCTTTCCTGGGATATTTAAGGTGGAATGAAGTGGAGGTCCTTGTCAACAGAGCAGCCCTAAACTTTGGGGTGCTTGTGTCTTGCTGATTTTCAATTTTCCCACTTTATCCCCCCATGTGTGGAAGTGCCCTATGCTCTCTAAGCTGTGTTTTTTAGATGTTTCAGGACACACCGTACACTTCTCCAGAGTGGCTGTTGGCAATTTACATCCCGCCCATCAGTGTAGCAAGGCTCCCATTTCTCCATGGCCTGTCCTGCATTTCTGGTTTTGACACTTTTTTCAGCATGTCCCTTTTGACCGATGGGAAGCGAGACTTCTTTGTAGCGCTGATTTGCCTTTCCAGGTTGCTTGGTTGGCCAAAAAGGGCGTATGCGTTTTTTCCTGAATATATTCAGGAAAAAACGTATACGCCCTTTTTGGCCAAGGGCATCATTGTCAACGTTTTGCCGCTTTTCATGTGCTTTAAAGGCGATTCGAATCTACCTCCTGAAATCTGTTTCCTGCAATTCTGCCTTGATTTCAAATCCTCTTCTTTGCCTTCCCTCAATATATTTGTGGACGAGAGTTATCATTTATAACTCTGCAGGTTTGTGAATTGCAGTGCCCTGAAGCTGCATTTTACAAGTCGCTTTTTTGGGAGCCGGCCGCAAAAGCGCAGGATGGCTTCAGGCCCTGTTCTGGTTCCGGGGGGCAGGCTGAGCCTGTGGTTAATTCTTCTTCCTGATGGGAAAATAGAGTGACCTGTGACTGTCCCAACACCAAGAGCTAGTCTCTCATTGGTTTCCCGTCTTCCCGTTCATCCTCAGGACAAATTGCAACCTGTACGGAACAGGAGGTTAAAGGTGCTGATGCTCCAAGTAGGGAGATTGCTAGTAAAGTGGCTGGAATGGCGAACCCGAGCACAAGGAGGTGAGAAATGAGGTGCGTTTTAGAAACCTTTCCCCATCACACGGTGTACCATCTTCTGGGTTTCTCATGCATGTTTTCGATGTAGGAAGATGCCCTTGAACCTGGAGATTTGGGACCCATGCGATGGGTAGCACGCAGTATTAATTTAAAGGGTCTGCGTTTGCTCACCCAACCTCACCAAAACTCTCAGCCCCAAGAGTGTCCACCCTTATGTCTCATCCAGCTGTGGGTCTAGATATGGTCAATCCAGGTTGCATCACAGCCCCTGAACGAATTGTGTAAGAATTTCTCTCTCTTTCCCTGTCTTTGTTTCATGGGTTTTTAAAAGTAATTTATTTTTATAATGGGGTTTAGCTGCTTTTCACGGCTGTGTTTAGGCCGCTTTACACCCACTTGACACACTAACAGAGAGATATCAATACATAGGTTTTAAGATTATTACTAGTCAGATATATTCTTGTGCGGTGAATCGGGCGTGTTGAGTCCAGTTCTCTGAGCAAGGAGTAGGTCTTGTCTATTCCATATTGGGTTTATGGAACGGTATCTGAGCTAATTTGAAACTCTTGTTTTATGTATCACCCCACCTCACCTTTCCCGTTAAGCAGCCATAGTGTGTTTTCTGCATGTGTGACTCTGTTCTGTTTTGTAATTCAGTTCAAGTGTAACGGTTTTTACATTCCCTCTATAAGTGACACCTTATGAGAAGTGTCCTTTTCTGTGTGACTTATTTCACTTAGAATCGTCTTACCTAAATCCACTCATCATGCTGCTACTAGCCTTATGACATTGATTTCATGGCTGAGTGATATTCCATTGTACATAAGGACCACAACTTTTTTATCCATTTTTCGCTTTCCTGGGATATTTAAGGTGGAAGGAAGTGGAGGTCCTTGTCAACAGAGCAGCCCTAACCTTTGGGGTGCTTGTGTCTTGCTGATTTTCAATTTTCCCACTTTATCCCCCCATGCGTGGAAGTGCCCTATGCTCTCTAAGCTGTGTTTTTTAGATGTTTCAGGACACACCGTACACTTCTCCAGAGTGGCTGTTGGCAATTTACATCCCGCCCATCAGTGTAGCAAGGCTCCCATTTCTCCATGGCCTGTCCTGCATTTCTGGTTTTGACACCTTTTTCAGCATTTCCCTTTTGACCGATGGGAAGCGAGACTTCTTTGTAGCGCTGATTTGCCTTTCCAGGTTGCTTGGTTGGCCAAAAAGGGCGTATGCGTTTTTTCCTGAATATATTCAGGAAAAAACGCATACGCCCTTTTTGGCCAAGGGCATCATTGTCAACGTTTTGCCGCTTTTCATGTGCTTTAAAGGCGATTCGAATCTACCTCCTGAAATCTGTTTCCTGCAATTCTGCCTTGATTTCAAATCCTCTTCTTTGCCTTCCCTCAATATATTTGTGGACGAGAGTTATCATTTATAATTCTGCAGGTTTGTGAATTGCAGTGCCCTGAAGCTCCATTTTACAAGTCGCTTTTTTGGGAGTCGGCCGCAAAAGCGCAGGATGGCTTCAGGCCCTGTTCTGGTTCCGGGGGGCAGGCTGAGCCTGTGGTTAATTCTTCTTCCTGATGGGAAAATAGAGTGACCTGTGACTGTCCCAACACCAAGAGCTAGTCTCTCATTGGTTTCCCGTCTTCCCGTTCATCCTCAGGACAAATTGCAACCTGTACGGAACAGGAGGTTAAAGGTGCTGATGCTCCAAGTAGGGAGATTGCTAGTAAAGTGGCTGGAATGGCGAACCCGAGCACAAGGAGGTGAGAAATGAGGTGCGTTTTAGAAACCTTTCCCCATCACACGGTGTACCATCTTCTGGGTTTCTCATGCATGTTTTCGATGTAGGAAGATGCCCTTGAACCTGGAGATTTGGGACCCATGCGATGGGTAGCACGCAGTATTAATTTAAAGGGTCTGCGTTTGCTCACCCAACCTCACCAAAACTCTCAGCCCCAAGAGTGTCCACCCTTATGTCTCATCCAGCTGTGGGTCTAGATATGGTCAATCCAGGTTGCATCACAGCCCCTGAACGAATTGTGTAAGAATTTCTCTCTCTTTCCCTGTCTTTGTTTCATGGGTTTTTAAAAGTAATTTATTTTTATAATGGGGTTTAGCTGCTTTTCACGGCTGTGTTTAGGCCGCTTTACACCCACTTGACACACTAACAGAGAGATATCAATACATAGGTTTTAAGATTATTACTAGTCAGATATATTCTTGTGCGGTGAATCGGGCGTGTTGAGTCCAGTTCTCTGAGCAAGGAGTAGGTCTTGTCTATTCCATATTGGGTTTATGGAACGGTATCTGAGCTAATTTGAAACTCTTGTTTTATGTATCACCCCACCTCACCTTTCCCGTTAAGCAGCCATAGTGTGTTTTCTGCATGTGTGACTCTGTTCTGTTTTGTAATTCAGTTCAAGTGTAACGGTTTTTACATTCCCTCTATAAGTGACACCTTATGAGAAGTGTCCTTTTCTGTGTGACTTATTTCACTTAGAATCGTCTTACCTAAATCCACTCATCATGCTGCTACTAGCCTTATGACATTGATTTCATGGCTGAGTGATATTCCATTGTACATAAGGACCACAACTTTTTTATCCATTTTTCGCTTTCCTGGGATATTTAAGGTGGAAGGAAGTGGAGGTCCTTGTCAACAGAGCAGCCCTAACCTTTGGGGTGCTTGTGTCTTGCTGATTTTCAATTTTCCCACTTTATCCCCCCATGCGTGGAAGTGCCCTATGCTCTCTAAGCTGTGTTTTTTAGATGTTTCAGGACACACCGTACACTTCTCCAGAGTGGCTGTTGGCAATTTACATCCCGCCCATCAGTGTAGCAAGGCTCCCATTTCTCCATGGCCTGTCCTGCATTTCTGGTTTTGACACCTTTTTCAGCATGTCCCTTTTGACCGATGGGAAGCGAGACTTCTTTGTAGCGCTGATTTGCCTTTCCAGGTTGCTTGGTTGGCCAAAAAGGGCGTATGCGTTTTTTCCTGAATATATTCAGGAAAAAACGCATACGCCCTTTTTGGCCAAGGGCATCATTGTCAACGTTTTGCCGCTTTTCATGTGCTTTAAAGGCGATTCGAATCTACCTCCTGAAATCTGTTTCCTGCAATTCTGCCTTGATTTCAAATCCTCTTCTTTGCCTTCCCTCAATATATTTGTGGACGAGAGTTATCATTTATAATTCTGCAGGTTTGTGAATTGCAGTGCCCTGAAGCTCCATTTTACAAGTCGCTTTTTTGGGAGTCGGCCGCAAAAGCGCAGGATGGCTTCAGGCCCTGTTCTGGTTCCGGGGGGCAGGCTGAGCCTGTGGTTAATTCTTCTTCCTGATGGGAAAATTGAGTGACCTGTGCCTGTCCCAACACCAAGAGCTAGTCTCTCATTGGTTCCCCGTCTTCCCGTTCATCCTCAGGACAAATTGCAACCTGTACGGAACAGGAGGTTAAAGGTGCTGATGCTCCAAGTAGGGAGATTGCTAGTAAAGTGGCTGGAATGGCGAACCCGAGCACAAGGAGATGAGAAATGCGGTGCGTTTTAGAAACCTTTCCCCATCACACGGTGTACCATCTTCTGGGTTTCTCATGCATGTTTTCGATGTAGGAAGATGCCCTTGAACCTGGAGATTTGGGACCCATGCGATGGGTAGCACGCAGTATTACTTTAAAGGGTCTGCGTTTGCTCACCCAACCTCACCAAACCTCTCAGCCCCAAGAGTGTCCACCCTTATGTCTCATCCAGCTGTGGGTCTAGATATGGTCAATGCAGGTTGCATCACAGCCCCTGAACGAATTGTGTAAGAATTTCTCTCTCTTTCCCTGTCTTTGTTTCATGGGTTTTTAAAAGTAATTTATTTTTATAATGGGGTTTAGCTGCTTTTCACGGCTGTGTTTATGCCGCCTTACACACACTTGACACACTAACAGAGAGATATCAATACATAGGTTTTAAGATTATTACTAGTCAGATATATTCTTGTGCGGTGAATCGGGCGTGTTGAGTCCAGTTCTCTGAGCAAGGAGTAGGTCTTGTCTATTCCATATTGGGTTTATGGAACGGTATCTGAGCTAATTTGAAACTCTTGTTTTATGTATCACCCCACCTCACCTTTCCCGTTAAGCAGCCATAGTGTGTTTTCTGCATGTGTGACTCTGTTCTGTTTTGTAATTCAGTTCAAGTGTAACGGTTTTTACATTCCCTCTATAAGTGACACCTTATGAGAAGTGTCCTTTTCTGTGTGACTTATTTCACTTAGAATCGTCTTACCTAAATCCACTCATCATGCTGCTACTAGCCTTATGACATTGATTTCATGGCTGAGTGATATTCCATTGTACATAAGGACCACAACTTTTTTATCCATTTTTCGCTTTCCTGGGATATTTAAGGTGGAATGAAGTGGAGGTCCTTGTCAACAGAGCAGCCCTAAACTTTGGGGTGCTTGTGTCTTGCTGATTTTCAATTTTCCCACTTTATCCCCCCATGTGTGGAAGTGCCCTATGCTCTCTAAGCTGTGTTTTTTAGATGTTTCAGGACACACCGTACACTTCTCCAGAGTGGCTGTTGGCAATTTACATCCCGCCCATCAGTGTAGCAAGGCTCCCATTTCTCCATGGCCTGTCCTGCATTTCTGGTTTTGACACTTTTTTCAGCATGTCCCTTTTGACCGATGGGAAGCGAGACTTCTTTGTAGCGCTGATTTGCCTTTCCAGGTTGCTTGGTTGGCCAAAAAGGGCGTATGCGTTTTTTCCTGAATATATTCAGGAAAAAACGTATACGCCCTTTTTGGCCAAGGGCATCATTGTCAACGTTTTGCCGCTTTTCATGTGCTTTAAAGGCGATTCGAATCTACCTCCTGAAATCTGTTTCCTGCAATTCTGCCTTGATTTCAAATCCTCTTCTTTGCCTTCCCTCAATATATTTGTGGACGAGAGTTATCATTTATAACTCTGCAGGTTTGTGAATTGCAGTGCCCTGAAGCTGCATTTTACAAGTCGCTTTTTTGGGAGCCGGCCGCAAAAGCGCAGGATGGCTTCAGGCCCTGTTCTGGTTCCGGGGGGCAGGCTGAGCCTGTGGTTAATTCTTCTTCCTGATGGGAAAATAGAGTGACCTGTGACTGTCCCAACACCAAGAGCTAGTCTCTCATTGGTTTCCCGTCTTCCCGTTCATCCTCAGGACAAATTGCAACCTGTACGGAACAGGAGGTTAAAGGTGCTGATGCTCCAAGTAGGGAGATTGCTAGTAAAGTGGCTGGAATGGCGAACCCGAGCACAAGGAGGTGAGAAATGAGGTGCGTTTTAGAAACCTTTCCCCATCACACGGTGTACCATCTTCTGGGTTTCTCATGCATGTTTTCGATGTAGGAAGATGCCCTTGAACCTGGAGATTTGGGACCCATGCGATGGGTAGCACGCAGTATTACTTTAAAGGGTCTGCGTTTGCTCACCCAACCTCACCAAAACTCTCAGCCCCAAGAGTGTCCACCCTTATGTCTCATCCAGCTGTGGGTCTAGATATGGTCAATCCAGGTTGCATCACAGCCCCTGAACGAATTGTGTAAGAATTTCTCTCTCTTTCCCTGTCTTTGTTTCATGGGTTTTTAAAAGTAATTTATTTTTATAATGGGGTTTAGCTGCTTTTCACGGCTGTGTTTAGGCCGCTTTACACCCACTTGACACACTAACAGAGAGATATCAATACATAGGTTTTAAGATTATTACTAGTCAGATATATTCTTGTGCGGTGAATCGGGCGTGTTGAGTCCAGTTCTCTGAGCAAGGAGTAGGTCTTGTCTATTCCATATTGGGTTTATGGAACGGTATCTGAGCTAATTTGAAACTCTTGTTTTATGTATCACCCCACCTCACCTTTCCCGTTAAGCAGCCATAGTGTGTTTTCTGCATGTGTGACTCTGTTCTGTTTTGTAATTCAGTTCAAGTGTAACGGTTTTTACATTCCCTCTATAAGTGACACCTTATGAGAAGTGTCCTTTTCTGTGTGACTTATTTCACTTTGAATCGTCTTACCTAAATCCACTCATCATGCTGCTACTAGCCTTTTGACATTGATTTCATGGCTGAGTGATATTCCATTGTACATAAGGACCACAACTTTTTTATCCATTTTTCGCTTTCCTGGGATATTTAAGGTGGAAGGAAGTGGAGGTCCTTGTCAACAGAGCAGCCCTAAACTTTGGGGTGCTTGTGTCTTGCTGATTTTCAATTTTCCCACTTTATCCCCCCATGTGTGGAAGTGCCCTATGCTCTCTAAGCTGTGTTTTTTAGATGTTTCAGGACACACCGTACACTTCTCCAGAGTGGCTGTTGGCAATTTACATCCCGCCCATCAGTGTAGCAAGGCTCCCATTTCTCCATGGCCTGTCCTGCATTTCTGGTTTTGACACTTTTTTCAGCATGGCCCTTTTGACCGATGGGAAGCGAGACTTCTTTGTAGCGCTGATTTGCCTTTCCAGGTTGCTTGGTTGGCCAAAAAGGGCGTATGCGTTTTTTCCTGAATATATTCAGGAAAAAACGTATACGCCCTTTTTGGCCAAGGGCATCATTGTCAACGTTTTGCCGCTTTTCATGTGCTTTAAAGGCGATTCGAATCTACCTCCTGAAATCTGTTTCCTGCAATTCTGCCTTGATTTCAAATCCTCTTCTTTGCCTTCCCTCAATATATTTGTGGACGAGAGTAATCATTTATAACTCTGCAGGTTTGTGAATTGCAGTGCCCTGAAGCTGCATTTTACAAGTCGCTTTTTTGGGAGCCGGCCGCAAAAGCGCAGGATGGCTTCAGGCCCTGTTCTGGTTCCGGGGGGCAGGCTGAGCCTGTGGTTAATTCTTCTTCCTGATGGGAAAATAGAGTGACCTGTGCCTGTCCCAACACCAAGAGCTAGTCTCTCATTAGTTCCCCGTCTTCCCGTTCATCCTCAGGACAAATTGCAACCTGTACGGAACAGGAGGTTAAAGGTGCTGATGCTCCAAGTAGGGAGATTGCTAGTAAAGTGGCTGGAATGGCGAACCCGAGCACAAGGAGATGAGAAATGCGGTGCGTTTTAGAAACCTTTCCCCATCACACGGTGTACCATCTTCTGGGTTTCTCATGCATGTTTTCGATGTAGGAAGATGCCCTTGAACCTGGAGATTTGGGACCCATGCGATGGGTAGCACGCAGTATTACTTTAAAGGGTCTGCGTTTGCTCACCCAACCTCACCAAACCTCTCAGCCCCAAGAGTGTCCACCCTTATGTCTCATCCAGCTGTGGGTCTAGATATGGTCAATGCAGGTTGCATCACAGCCCCTGAACGAATTGTGTAAGAATTTCTCTCTCTTTCCCTGTCTTTGTTTCATGGGTTTTTAAAAGTAATTTATTTTTATAATGGGGTTTAGCTGCTTTTCACGGCTGTGTTTATGCCGCCTTACACACACTTGACACACTAACAGAGAGATATCAATACATAGGTTTTAAGATTATTACTAGTCAGATATATTCTTGTGCGGTGAATCGGGCGTGTTGAGTCCAGTTCTCTGAGCAAGGAGTAGGTCTTGTCTATTCCATATTGGGTTTATGGAACGGTATCTGAGCTAATTTGAAACTCTTGTTTTATGTATCACCCCACCTCACCTTTCCCGTTAAGCAGCCATAGTGTGTTTTCTGCATGTGTGACTCTGTTCTGTTTTGTAATTCAGTTCAAGTGTAACGGTTTTTACATTCCCTCTATAAGTGACACCTTATGAGAAGTGTCCTTTTCTGTGTGACTTATTTCACTTAGAATCGTCTTACCTAAATCCACTCATCATGCTGCTACTAGCCTTATGACATTGATTTCATGGCTGAGTGATATTCCATTGTACATAAGGACCACAACTTTTTTATCCATTTTTCGCTTTCCTGGGATATTTAAGGTGGAATGAAGTGGAGGTCCTTGTCAACAGAGCAGCCCTAAACTTTGGGGTGCTTGTGTCTTGCTGATTTTCAATTTTCCCACTCTATACCCCCATGTGTGGAAGTGCCCTATGCTCTCTAAGCTGTGTTTTTTAGATGTTTCAGGACACACCGTACACTTCTCCAGAGTGGCTGTTGGCAATTTACATCCCGCCCATCAGTGTAGCAAGGCTCCCATTTCTCCATGGCCTGTCCTGCATTTCTGGTTTTGACACTTTTTTCAGCATGTCCCTTTTGACCGATGGGAAGCGAGACTTCTTTGTAGCGCTGATTTGCCTTTCCAGGTTGCTTGGTTGGCCAAAAAGGGCGTATGCGTTTTTTCCTGAATATATTCAGGAAAAAACGTATACGCCCTTTTTGGCCAAGGGCATCATTGTCAACGTTTTGCCGCTTTTCATGTGCTTTAAAGGCGATTCGAATCTACCTCCTGAAATCTGTTTCCTGCAATTCTGCCTTGATTTCAAATCCTCTTCTTTGCCTTCCCTCAATATATTTTTGGACGAGAGTTATCATTTATAACTCTGCAGGTTTGTGAATTGCAGTGCCCTGAAGCTGCATTTTACAAGTCGCTTTTTTGGGAGCTGGCCGCAAAAGCGCAGGATGGCTTCAGGCCCTGTTCTGGTTCCGGGGGGCAGGCTGAGCCTGTGGTTAATTCTTCTTCCTGATGGGAAAATAGAGTGACCTGTGACTGTCCCAACACCAAGAGCTAGTCTCTCATTGGTTTCCCGTCTTCCCGTTCATCCTCAGGACAAATTGCAACCTGTACGGAACAGGAGGTTAAAGGTGCTGATGCTCCAAGTAGGGAGATTGCTAGTAAAGTGTCTGGAATGGCGAACCCGAGCACAAGGAGGTGAGAAATGAGGTGCGTTTTAGAAACCTTTCCCCATCACACGGTGTACCATCTTCTGGGTTTCTCATGCATGTTTTCGATGTAGGAAGATGCCCTTGAACCTGGAGATTTGGGACCCATGCGATGGGTAGCACGCAGTATTACTTTAAAGGGTCTGCGTTTGCTCACCCAACCTCACCAAAACTCTCAGCCCCAAGAGTGTCCACCCTTATGTCTCATCCAGCTGTGGGTCTAGATATGGTCAATCCAGGTTGCATCACAGCCCCTGAACGAATTGTGTAAGAATTTCTCTCTCTTTCCCTGTCTTTGTTTCATGGGTTTTTAAAAGTAATTTATTTTTATAATGGGGTTTAGCTGCTTTTCACGGCTGTGTTTAGGCCGCTTTACACCCACTTGACACACTAACAGAGAGATATCAATACATAGGTTTTAAGATTATTACTAGTCAGATATATTCTTGTGCGGTGAATCGGGCGTGTTGAGTCCAGTTCTCTGAGCAAGGAGTAGGTCTTGTCTATTCCATATTGGGTTTATGGAACGGTATCTGAGCTAATTTGAAACTCTTGTTTTATGTATCACCCCACCTCACCTTTCCCGTTAAGCAGCCATAGTGTGTTTTCTGCATGTGTGACTCTGTTCTGTTTTGTAATTCAGTTCAAGTGTAACGGTTTTTACATTCCCTCTATAAGTGACACCTTATGAGAAGTGTCCTTTTCTGTGTGACTTATTTCACTTAGAATCGTCTTACCTAAATCCACTCATCATGCTGCTACTAGCCTTATGACATTGATTTCATGGCTGAGTGATATTCCATTGTACATAAGGACCACAACATTTTTATCCATTTTTCGCTTTCCTGGGATATTTAAGGTGGAAGGAAGTGGAGGTCCTTGTCAACAGAGCAGCCCTAAACTTTGGGGTGCTTGTGTCTTGCTGATTTTCAATTTTCCCACTTTATCCCCCCATGCGTGGAAGTGCCCTATGCTCTCTAAGCTGTGTTTTTTAGATGTTTCAGGACACACCGTACACTTCTCCAGAGTGGCTGTTGGCAATTTACATCCCGCCCATCAGTGTAGCAAGGCTCCCATTTCTCCATGGCCTGTCCTGCATTTCTGGTTTTGACACCTTTTTCAGCATGTCCCTTTTGACCGATGGGAAGCGAGACTTCTTTGTAGCGCTGATTTGCCTTTCCAGGTTGCTTGGTTGGCCAAAAAGGGCGTATGCGTTTTTTCCTGAATATATTCAGGAAAAAACGCATACGCCCTTTTTGGCCAAGGGCATCATTGTCAACGTTTTGCCGCTTTTCATGTGCTTTAAAGGCGATTCGAATCTACCTCCTGAAATCTGTTTCCTGCAATTCTGCCTTGATTTCAAATCCTCTTCTTTGCCTTCCCTCAATATATTTGTGGACGAGAGTTATCATTTATAACTCTGCAGGTTTGTGAATTGCAGTGCCCTGAAGCTCCATTTTACAAGTCGCTTTTTTGGGAGCCGGCCGCAAAAGCGCAGGATGGCTTCAGGCCCTGTTCTGGTTCCGGGGGGCCGGCTGAGCCTGTGGTTAATTCTTCTTCCTGATGGGAAAATAGAGTGACCTGTGCCTGTCCCAACACCAAGAGCTAGTCTCTCATTGGTTCCCCGTCTTCCCGTTCATCCTCAGGACAAATTGCAACCTGTACGGAACAGGAGGTTAAAGGTGCTGATGCTCCAAGTAGGGAGATTGCTAGTAAAGTGGCTGGAATGGCGAACACGAGCACAAGGAGATGAGAAATGAGGTGCATTTTAGAAACCTTTCCCCATCACACGGTGTACCATCTTCTGGGTTTCTCATGCATGTTTTCGATGTAGGAAGATGCCCTTGAACCTGGAGATTTGGGACCCATGCGATGGGTAGCACGCAGTATTACTTTAAAGGGTCTGCGTTTGCTCACCCAACCTCACCAAAACTCTCAGCCCCAAGAGTGTCCACCCTTATGTCTCATCCAGCTGTGGGTCTAGATATGGTCAATCCAGGTTGCATCACAGCCCCTGAACGAATTGTGTAAGAATTTCTCTCTCTTTCCCTGTCTTTGTTTCATGGGTTTTTAAAAGTAATTTATTTTTATAATGGGGTTTAGCTGCTTTTCACGGCTGTGTTTAGGCCGCTTTACACCCACTTGACACACTAACAGAGAGATATCAATACATAGGTTTTAAGATTATTACTAGTCAGATATATTCTTGTGCGGTGAATCGGGCGTGTTGAGTCCAGTTCTCTGAGCAAGGAGTAGGTCTTGTCTATTCCATATTGGGTTTATGGAACGGTATCTGAGCTAATTTGAAACTCTTGTTTTATGTATCACCCCACCTCACCTTTCCCGTTAAGCAGCCATAGTGTGTTTTCTGCATGTGTGACTCTGTTCTGTTTTGTAATTCAGTTCAAGTGTAACGGTTTTTACATTCCCTCTATAAGTGACACCTTATGAGAAGTGTCCTTTTCTGTGTGACTTATTTCACTTTGAATCGTCTTACCTAAATCCACTCATCATGCTGCTACTAGCCTTATGACATTGATTTCATGGCTGAGTGATATTCCATTGTACATAAGGACCACAACTTTTTTATCCATTTTTCGCTTTCCTGGGATATTTAAGGTGGAAGGAAGTGGAGGTCCTTGTCAACAGAGCAGCCCTAAACTTTGGGGTGCTTGTGTCTTGCTGATTTTCAATTTTCCCACTTTATCCCCCCATGCGTGGAAGTGCCCTATGCTCTCTAAGCTGTGTTTTTTAGATGTTTCAGGACACACCGTACACTTCTCCAGAGTGGCTGTTGGCAATTTACATCCCGCCCATCAGTGTAGCAAGGCTCCCATTTCTCCATGGCCTGTCCTGCATTTCTGGTTTTGACACTTTTTTCAGCATGGCCCTTTTGACCGATGGGAAGCGAGACTTCTTTGTAGCGCTGATTTGCCTTTCCAGGTTGCTTGGTTGGCCAAAAAGGGCGTATGCGTTTTTTCCTGAATATATTCAGGAAAAAACGTATACGCCCTTTTTGGCCAAGGGCATCATTGTCAACGTTTTGCCGCTTTTCATGTGCTTTAAAGGCGATTCGAATCTACCTCCTGAAATCTGTTTCCTGCAATTCTGCCTTGATTTCAAATCCTCTTCTTTGCCTTCCCTCAATATATTTGTGGACGAGAGTTATCATTTATAACTCTGCAGGTTTGTGAATTGCAGTGCCCTGAAGCTCCATTTTACAAGTCGCTTTTTTGGGAGCCGGCCGCAAAAGCGCAGGATGGCTTCAGGCCCTGTTCTGGTTCCGGGGGGCCGGCTGAGCCTGTGGTTAATTCTTCTTCCTGATGGGAAAATAGAGTGACCTGTGCCTGTCCCAACACCAAGAGCTAGTCTCTCATTGGTTCCCCGTCTTCCCGTTCATCCTCAGGACAAATTGCAACCTGTACGGAACAGGAGGTTAAAGGTGCTGATGCTCCAAGTAGGGAGATTGCTAGTAAAGTGGCTGGAATGGCGAACACGAGCACAAGGAGATGAGAAATGAGGTGCATTTTAGAAACCTTTCCCCATCACACGGTGTACCATCTTCTGGGTTTCTCATGCATGTTTTCGATGTAGGAAGATGCCCTTGAACCTGGAGATTTGGGACCCATGCGATGGGTAGCACGCAGTATTACTTTAAAGGGTCTGCGTTTGCTCACCCAACCTCACCAAAACTCTCAGCCCCAAGAGTGTCCACCCTTATGTCTCATCCAGCTGTGGGTCTAGATATGGTCAATCCAGGTTGCATCACAGCCCCTGAACGAATTGTTTAAGAATTTCTCTCTCTTTCCCTGTCTTTGTTTCATGGGTTTTTAAAAGTAATTTATTTTTATAATGGGGTTTAGCTGCTTTTCACGGCTGTGTTTAGGCCGCTTTACACCCACTTGACACACTAACAGAGAGATATCAATACATAGGTTTTAAGATTATTACTAGTCAGATATATTCTTGTGCGGTGAATCGGGCGTGTTGAGTCCAGTTCTCTGAGCAAGGAGTAGGTCTTGTCTATTCCATATTGGGTTTATGGAACGGTATCTGAGCTAATTTGAAACTCTTGTTTTATGTATCACCCCACCTCACCTTTCCCGTTAAGCAGCCATAGTGTGTTTTCTGCATGTGTGACTCTGTTCTGTTTTGTAATTCAGTTCAAGTGTAACGGTTTTTACATTCCCTCTATAAGTGACACCTTATGAGAAGTGTCCTTTTCTGTGTGACTTATTTCACTTTGAATCGTCTTACCTAAATCCACTCATCATGCTGCTACTAGCCTTTTGACATTGATTTCATGGCTGAGTGATATTCCATTGTACATAAGGACCACAACTTTTTTATCCATTTTTCGCTTTCCTGGGATATTTAAGGTGGAAGGAAGTGGAGGTCCTTGTCAACAGAGCAGCCCTAAACTTTGGGGTGCTTGTGTCTTGCTGATTTTCAATTTTCCCACTTTATCCCCCCATGCGTGGAAGTGCCCTATGCTCTCTAAGCTGTGTTTTTTAGATGTTTCAGGACACACCGTACACTTCTCCAGAGAGGCTGTTGGCAATTTACATCCCGCCCATCAGTGTAGCAAGGCTCCCATTTCTCCATGGCCTGTCCTGCATTTCTGGTTTTGACACTTTTTTCAGCATGGCCCTTTTGACCGATGGGAAGCGAGACTTCTTTGTAGCGCTGATTTGCCTTTCCAGGTTGCTTGGTTGGCCAAAAAGGGCGTATGCGTTTTTTCCTGAATATATTCAGTAAAAAACGTATACGCCCTTTTTGGCCAAGGGCATCATTGTCAACGTTTTGCCGCTTTTCATGTGCTTTAAAGGCGATTCGAATCTACCTCCTGAAATCTGTTTCCTGCAATTCTGCCTTGATTTCAAATCCTCTTCTTTGCCTTCCCTCAATATATTTGTGGACGAGAGTTATCATTTATAACTCTGCAGGTTTGTGAATTGCAGTGCCCTGAAGCTGCATTTTACAAGTCGCTTTTTTGGGAGCCGGCCGCAAAAGCGCAGGATGGCTTCAGGCCCTGTTCTGGTTCCGGGGGGCAGGCTGAGCCTGTGGTTAATTCTTCTTCCTGATGGGAAAATAGAGTGACCTGTGCCTGTCCCAACACCAAGAGCTAGTCTCTCATTAGTTCCCCGTCTTCCCGTTCATCCTCAGGACAAATTGCAACCTGTACGGAACAGGAGGTTAAAGGTGCTGATGCTCCAAGTAGGGAGATTGCTAGTAAAGTGGCTGGAATGGCGAACCCGAGCACAAGGAGATGAGAAATGCGGTGCGTTTTAGAAACCTTTCCCCATCACACGGTGTACCATCTTCTGGGTTTCTCATGCATGTTTTCGATGTAGGAAGATGCCCTTGAACCTGGAGATTTGGGACCCATGCGATGGGTAGCACGCAGTATTACTTTAAAGGGTCTGCGTTTGCTCACCCAACCTCACCAAACCTCTCAGCCCCAAGAGTGTCCACCCTTATGTCTCATCCAGCTGTGGGTCTAGATATGGTCAATGCAGGTTGCATCACAGCCCCTGAACGAATTGTGTAAGAATTTCTCTCTCTTTCCCTGTCTTTGTTTCATGGGTTTTTAAAAGTAATTTATTTTTATAATGGGGTTTAGCTGCTTTTCACGGCTGTGTTTATGCCGCCTTACACACACTTGACACACTAACAGAGAGATATCAATACATAGGTTTTAAGATTATTACTAGTCAGATATATTCTTGTGCGGTGAATCGGGCGTGTTGAGTCCAGTTCTCTGAGCAAGGAGTAGGTCTTGTCTATTCCATATTGGGTTTATGGAACGGTATCTGAGCTAATTTGAAACTCTTGTTTTATGTATCACCCCACCTCACCTTTCCCGTTAAGCAGCCATAGTGTGTTTTCTGCATGTGTGACTCTGTTCTGTTTTGTAATTCAGTTCAAGTGTAACGGTTTTTACATTCCCTCTATAAGTGACACCTTATGAGAAGTGTCCTTTTCTGTGTGACTTATTTCACTTAGAATCGTCTTACCTAAATCCACTCATCATGCTGCTACTAGCCTTATGACATTGATTTCATGGCTGAGTGATATTCCATTGTACATAAGGACCACAACTTTTTTATCCATTTTTCGCTATCCTGGGATATTTAAGGTGGAATGAAGTGGAGGTCCTTGTCAACAGAGCAGCCCTAAACTTTGGGGTGCTTGTGTCTTGCTGATTTTCAATTTTCCCACTCTATACCCCCATGTGTGGAAGTGCCCTATGCTCTCTAAGCTGTGTTTTTTAGATGTTTCAGGACACACCGTACACTTCTCCAGAGTGGCTGTTGGCAATTTACATCCTGCCCATCAGTGTAGCAAGGCTCCCATTTCTCCATGGCCTGTCCTGCATTTCTGGTTTTGACACTTTTTTCAGCATGTCCCTTTTGACCGATGGGAAGCGAGACTTCTTTGTAGCGCTGATTTGCCTTTCCAGGTTGCTTGGTTGGCCAAAAAGGGCGTATGCGTTTTTTCCTGAATATATTCAGGAAAAAACGTATACGCCCTTTTTGGCCAAGGGCATCATTGTCAACGTTTTGCCGCTTTTCATGTGCTTTAAAGGCGATTCGAATCTACCTCCTGAAATCTGTTTCCTGCAATTCTGCCTTGATTTCAAATCCTCTTCTTTGCCTTCCCTCAATATATTTGTGGACGAGAGTTATCATTTATAACTCTGCAGGTTTGTGAATTGCAGTGCCCTGAAGCTGCATTTTACAAGTCGCTTTTTTGGGAGCTGGCCGCAAAAGCGCAGGATGGCTTCAGGCCCTGTTCTGGTTCCGGGGGGCAGGCTGAGCCTGTGGTTAATTCTTCTTCCTGATGGGAAAATAGAGTGACCTGTGACTGTCCCAACACCAAGAGCTAGTCTCTCATTGGTTTCCCGTCTTCCCGTTCATCCTCAGGACAAATTGCAACCTGTACGGAACAGGAGGTTAAAGGTGCTGATGCTCCAAGTAGGGAGATTGCTAGTAAAGTGTCTGGAATGGCGAACCCGAGCACAAGGAGGTGAGAAATGAGGTGCGTTTTAGAAACCTTTCCCCATCACACGGTGTACCATCTTCTGGGTTTCTCATGCATGTTTTCGATGTAGGAAGATGCCCTTGAACCTGGAGATTTGGGACCCATGCGATGGGTAGCACGCAGTATTACTTTAAAGGGTCTGCGTTTGCTCACCCAACCTCACCAAAACTCTCAGCCCCAAGAGTGTCCACCCTTATGTCTCATCCAGCTGTGGGTCTAGATATGGTCAATCCAGGTTGCATCACAGCCCCTGAACGAATTGTGTAAGAATTTCTCTCTCTTTCCCTGTCTTTGTTTCATGGGTTTTTAAAAGTAATTTATTTTTATAATGGGGTTTAGCTGCTTTTCACGGCTGTGTTTAGGCCGCCTTACACACACTTGACACACTAACAGAGAGATATCAATACATAGGTTTTAAGATTATTACTAGTCAGATATATTCTTGTGCGGTGAATCGGGCGTGTTGAGTCCAGTTCTCTGAGCAAGGAGTAGGTCTTGTCTATTCCATATTGGGTTTATGGAACGGTATCTGAGCTAATTTGAAACTCTTGTTTTATGTATCACCCCACCTCACCTTTCCCGTTAAGCAGCCATAGTGTGTTTTCTGCATGTGTGACTCTGTTCTGTTTTGTAATTCAGTTCAAGTGTAACGGTTTTTACATTCCCTCTATAAGTGACACCTTATGAGAAGTGTCCTTTTCTGTGTGACTTATTTCACTTAGAATCGTCTTACCTAAATCCACTCATCATGCTGCTACTAGCCTTATGACATTGATTTCATGGCTGAGTGATATTCCATTGTACATAAGGACCACAACTTTTTTATCCATTTTTCGCTTTCCTGGGATATTTAAGGTGGAATGAAGTGGAGGTCCTTGTCAACAGAGCAGCCCTAAACTTTGGGGTGCTTGTGTCTTGCTGATTTTCAATTTTCCCACTCTATACCCCCATGTGTGGAAGTGCCCTATGCTCTCTAAGCTGTGTTTTTTAGATGTTTCAGGACACACCGTACACTTCTCCAGAGTGGCTGTTGGCAATTTACATCCTGCCCATCAGTGTAGCAAGGCTCCCATTTCTCCATGGCCTGTCCTGCATTTCTGGTTTTGACACTTTTTTCAGCATGTCCCTTTTGACCGATGGGAAGCGAGACTTCTTTGTAGCGCTGATTTGCCTTTCCAGGTTGCTTGGTTGGCCAAAAAGGGCGTATGCGTTTTTTCCTGAATATATTCAGGAAAAAACGTATACGCCCTTTTTGGCCAAGGGCATCATTGTCAACGTTTTGCCGCTTTTCATGTGCTTTAAAGGCGATTCGAATCTACCTCCTGAAATCTGTTTCCTGCAATTCTGCCTTGATTTCAAATCCTCTTCTTTGCCTTCCCTCAATATATTTGTGGACGAGAGTTATCATTTATAACTCTGCAGGTTTGTGAATTGCAGTGCCCTGAAGCTGCATTTTACAAGTCGCTTTTTTGGGAGCTGGCCGCAAAAGCGCAGGATGGCTTCAGGCCCTGTTCTGGTTCCGGGGGGCAGGCTGAGCCTGTGGTTAATTCTTCTTCCTGATGGGAAAATAGAGTGACCTGTGACTGTCCCAACACCAAGAGCTAGTCTCTCATTGGTTTCCCGTCTTCCCGTTCATCCTCAGGACAAATTGCAACCTGTACGGAACAGGAGGTTAAAGGTGCTGATGCTCCAAGTAGGGAGATTGCTAGTAAAGTGTCTGGAATGGCGAACCCGAGCACAAGGAGGTGAGAAATGAGGTGCGTTTTAGAAACCTTTCCCCATCACACGGTGTACCATCTTCTGGGTTTCTCATGCATGTTTTCGATGTAGGAAGATGCCCTTGAACCTGGAGATTTGGGACCCATGCGATGGGTAGCACGCAGTATTACTTTAAAGGGTCTGCGTTTGCTCACCCAACCTCACCAAACCTCTCAGCCCCAAGAGTGTCCACCCTTATGTCTCATCCAGCTGTGGGTCTAGATATGGTCAATGCAGGTTGCATCACAGCCCCTGAACGAATTGTGTAAGAATTTCTCTCTCTTTCCCTGTCTTTGTTTCATGGGTTTTTAAAAGTAATTTATTTTTATAATGGGGTTTAGCTGCTTTTCACGGCTGTGTTTATGCCGCCTTACACACACTTGACACACTAACAGAGAGATATCAATACATAGGTTTTAAGATTATTACTAGTCAGATATATTCTTGTGCGGTGAATCGGGCGTGTTGAGTCCAGTTCTCTGAGCAAGGAGTAGGTCTTGTCTATTCCATATTGGGTTTATGGAACGGTATCTGAGCTAATTTGAAACTCTTGTTTTATGTATCACCCCACCTCACCTTTCCCGTTAAGCAGCCATAGTGTGTTTTCTGCATGTGTGACTCTGTTCTGTTTTGTAATTCAGTTCAAGTGTAACGGTTTTTACATTCCCTCTATAAGTGACACCTTATGAGAAGTGTCCTTTTCTGTGTGACTTATTTCACTTAGAATCGTCTTACCTAAATCCACTCATCATGCTGCTACTAGCCTTATGACATTGATTTCATGGCTGAGTGATATTCCATTGTACATAAGGACCACAACTTTTTTATCCATTTTTCGCTTTCCTGGGATATTTAAGGTGGAATGAAGTGGAGGTCCTTGTCAACAGAGCAGCCCTAAACTTTGGGGTGCTTGTGTCTTGCTGATTTTCAATTTTCCCACTCTATACCCCCATGTGTGGAAGTGCCCTATGCTCTCTAAGCTGTGTTTTTTAGATGTTTCAGGACACACCGTACACTTCTCCAGAGTGGCTGTTGGCAATTTACATCCTGCCCATCAGTGTAGCAAGGCTCCCATTTCTCCATGGCCTGTCCTGCATTTCTGGTTTTGACACTTTTTTCAGCATGTCCCTTTTGACCGATGGGAAGCGAGACTTCTTTGTAGCGCTGATTTGCCTTTCCAGGTTGCTTGGTTGGCCAAAAAGGGCGTATGCGTTTTTTCCTGAATATATTCAGGAAAAAACGTATACGCCCTTTTTGGCCAAGGGCATCATTGTCAACGTTTTGCCGCTTTTCATGTGCTTTAAAGGCGATTCGAATCTACCTCCTGAAATCTGTTTCCTGCAATTCTGCCTTGATTTCAAATCCTCTTCTTTGCCTTCCCTCAATATATTTGTGGACGAGAGTTATCATTTATAACTCTGCAGGTTTGTGAATTGCAGTGCCCTGAAGCTGCATTTTACAAGTCGCTTTTTTGGGAGCTGGCCGCAAAAGCGCAGGATGGCTTCAGGCCCTGTTCTGGTTCCGGGGGGCAGGCTGAGCCTGTGGTTAATTCTTCTTCCTGATGGGAAAATAGAGTGACCTGTGACTGTCCCAACACCAAGAGCTAGTCTCTCATTGGTTTCCCGTCTTCCCGTTCATCCTCAGGACAAATTGCAACCTGTACGGAACAGGAGGTTAAAGGTGCTGATGCTCCAAGTAGGGAGATTGCTAGTAAAGTGTCTGGAATGGCGAACCGGAGCACAAGGAGGTGAGAAATGAGGTGCGTTTTAGAAACCTTTCCCCATCACACGGTGTACCATCTTCTGGGTTTCTCATGCATGTTTTCGATGTAGGAAGATGCCCTTGAACCTGGAGATTTGGGACCCATGCGATGGGTAGCACGCAGTATTACTTTAAAGGGTCTGCGTTTGCTCACCCAACCTCACCAAAACTCTCAGCCCCAAGAGTGTCCACCCTTATGTCTCATCCAGCTGTGGGTCTAGATATGGTCAATCCAGGTTGCATCACAGCCCCTGAACGAATTGTGTAAGAATTTCTCTCTCTTTCCCTGTCTTTGTTTCATGGGTTTTTAAAAGTAATTTATTTTTATAATGGGGTTTAGCTGCTTTTCACGGCTGTGTTTAGGCCGCTTTACACCCACTTGACACACTAACAGAGAGATATCAATACATAGGTTTTAAGATTATTACTAGTCAGATATATTCTTGTGCGGTGAATCGGGCGTGTTGAGTCCAGTTCTCTGAGCAAGGAGTAGGTCTTGTCTATTCCATATTGGGTTTATGGAACGGTATCTGAGCTAATTTGAAACTCTTGTTTTATGTATCACCCCACCTCACCTTTCCCGTTAAGCAGCCATAGTGTGTTTTCTGCATGTGTGACTCTGTTCTGTTTTGTAATTCAGTTCAAGTGTAACGGTTTTTACATTCCCTCTATAAGTGACACCTTATGAGAAGTGTCCTTTTCTGTGTGACTTATTTCACTTAGAATCGTCTTACCTAAATCCACTCATCATGCTGCTACTAGCCTTATGACATTGATTTCATGGCTGAGTGATATTCCATTGTACATAAGGACCACAACATTTTTATCCATTTTTCGCTTTCCTGGGATATTTAAGGTGGAAGGAAGTGGAGGTCCTTGTCAACAGAGCAGCCCTAAACTTTGGGGTGCTTGTGTCTTGCTGATTTTCAATTTTCCCACTTTATCCCCCCATGCGTGGAAGTGCCCTATGCTCTCTAAGCTGTGTTTTTTAGATGTTTCAGGACACACCGTACACTTCTCCAGAGTGGCTGTTGGCAATTTACATCCCGCCCATCAGTGTAGCAAGGCTCCCATTTCTCCATGGCCTGTCCTGCATTTCTGGTTTTGACACCTTTTTCAGCATGTCCCTTTTGACCGATGGGAAGCGAGACTTCTTTGTAGCGCTGATTTGCCTTTCCAGGTTGCTTGGTTGGCCAAAAAGGGCGTATGCGTTTTTTCCTGAATATATTCAGGAAAAAACGCATACGCCCTTTTTGGCCAAGGACATCATTGTCAACGTTTTGCCGCTTTTCATGTGCTTTAAAGGCGATTCGAATCTACCTCCTGAAATCTGTTTCCTGCAATTCTGCCTTGATTTCAAATCCTCTTCTTTGCCTTCCCTCAATATATTTGTGGACGAGAGTTATCATTTATAACTCTGCAGGTTTGTGAATTGCAGTGCCCTGAAGCTCCATTTTACAAGTCGCTTTTTTGGGAGCCGGCCGCAAAAGCGCAGGATGGCTTCAGGCCCTGTTCTGGTTCCGGGGGGCCGGCTGAGCCTGTGGTTAATTCTTCTTCCTGATGGGAAAATAGAGTGACCTGTGCCTGTCCCAACACCAAGAGCTAGTCTCTCATTGGTTCCCCGTCTTCCCGTTCATCCTCAGGACAAATTGCAACCTGTACGGAACAGGAGGTTAAAGGTGCTGATGCTCCAAGTAGGGAGATTGCTAGTAAAGTGGCTGGAATGGCGAACCCGAGCACAAGGAGGTGAGAAATGAGGTGCGTTTTAGAAACCTTTCCCCATCACACGGTGTACCATCTTCTGGGTTTCTCATGCATGTTTTCGATGTAGGAAGATGCCCTTGAACCTGGAGATTTGGGACCCATGCGATGGGTAGCACGCAGTATTACTTTAAAGGGTCTGCGTTTGCTCACCCAACCTCACCAAAACTCTCAGCCCCAAGAGTGTCCACCCTTATGTCTCATCCAGCTGTGGGTCTAGATATGGTCAATCCAGGTTGCATCACAGCCCCTGAACGAATTGTGTAAGAATTTCTCTCTCTTTCCCTGTCTTTGTTTCATGGGTTTTTAAAAGTAATTTATTTTTATAATGGGGTTTAGCTGCTTTTCACGGCTGTGTTTAGGCCGCTTTACACCCACTTGACACACTAACAGAGAGATATCAATACATAGGTTTTAAGATTATTACTAGTCAGATATATTCTTGTGCGGTGAATCGGGCGTGTTGAGTCCAGTTCTCTGAGCAAGGAGTAGGTCTTGTCTGTTACATATTGGGTTTATGGAACGGTATCTGAGCTAATTTGAAACTCTTGTTTTATGTATCACCCCACCTCACCTTTCCCGTTAAGCAGCCATAGTTTGTTTTCTGCATGTGTGACTCTGTTCTGTTTTGTAATTCAGTTCAAGTGTAACGGTTTTTACATTCCCTCTATAAGTGACACCTTATGAGAAGTGTCCTTTTCTGTGTGACTTATTTCACTTAGAATCGTCTTACCTAAATCCACTCATCATGCTGCTACTAGCCTTATGACATTGATTTCATGGCTGAGTGATATTCCATTGTACATAAGGACCACAACTTTTTTATCCATTTTTCGCTTTCCTGGGATATTTAAGGTGGAATGAAGTGGAGGTCCTTGTCAACAGAGCAGCCCTAAACTTTGGGGTGCTTGTGTCTTGCTGATTTTCAATTTTCCCACTTTATCCCCCCATGCGTGGAAGTGCCCTATGCTCTCTAAGCTGTGTTTTTTAGATGTTTCAGGACACACCGTACACTTCTCCAGAGTGGCTGTTGGCAATTTACATCCCGCCCATCAGTGTAGCAAGGCTCCCATTTCTCCATGGCCTGTCCTGCATTTCTGGTTTTGACACCTTTTTCAGCATGTCCCTTTTGACCGATGGGAAGCGAGACTTCTTTGTAGCGCTGATTTGCCTTTCCAGGTTGCTTGGTTGGCCAAAAAGGGCGTATGCGTTTTTTCCTGAATATATTCAGGAAAAAACGCATACGCCCTTTTTGGCCAAGGGCATCATTGTCAACGTTTTGCCGCTTTTCATGTGCTTTAAAGGCGATTCGAATCTACCTCCTGAAATCTGTTTCCTGCAATTCTGCCTTGATTTCAAATCCTCTTCTTTGCCTTCCCTCAATATATTTGTGGACGAGAGTTATCATTTATAACTCTGCAGGTTTGTGAATTGCAGTGCCCTGAAGCTGCATTTTACAAGTCGCTTTTTTGGGAGCCGGCCGCAAAAGCGCAGGATGGCTTCAGGCCCTGTTCTGGTTCCGGGGGGCCGGCTGAGCCTGTGGTTAATTCTTCTTCCTGATGGGAAAATAGAGTGACCTGTGCCTGTCCCAACACCAAGAGCTAGTCTCTCATTGGTTCCCCGTCTTCCCGTTCATCCTCAGGACAAATTGCAACCTGTACGGAACAGGAGGTTAAAGGTGCTGATGCTCCAAGTAGGGAGATTGCTAGTAAAGTGGCTGGAATGGCGAACCCGAGCACAAGGAGGTGAGAAATGAGGTGCGTTTTAGAAACCTTTCCCCATCACACGGTGTACCATCTTCTGGGTTTCTCATGCATGTTTTCGATGTAGGAAGATGCCCTTGAACCTGGAGATTTGGGACCCATGCGATGGGTAGCACGCAGTATTACTTTAAAGGGTCTGCGTTTGCTCACCCAACCTCACCAAAACTCTCAGCCCCAAGAGTGTCCACCCTTATGTCTCATCCAGCTGTGGGTCTAGATATGGTCAATCCAGGTTGCATCACAGCCCCTGAACGAATTGTGTAAGAATTTCTCTCTCTTTCCCTGTCTTTGTTTCATGGGTTTTTAAAAGTAATTTATTTTTATAATGGGGTTTAGCTGCTTTTCACGGCTGTGTTTAGGCCGCTTTACACCCACTTGACACACTAACAGAGAGATATCAATACATAGGTTTTAAGATTATTACTAGTCAGATATATTCTTGTGCGGTGAATCGGGCGTGTTGAGTCCAGTTCTCTGAGCAAGGAGTAGGTCTTGTCTGTTACATATTGGGTTTATGGAACGGTATCTGAGCTAATTTGAAACTCTTGTTTTATGTATCACCCCACCTCACCTTTCCCGTTAAGCAGCCATAGTTTGTTTTCTGCATGTGTGACTCTGTTCTGTTTTGTAATTCAGTTCAAGTGTAACGGTTTTTACATTCCCTCTATAAGTGACACCTTATGAGAAGTGTCCTTTTCTGTGTGACTTATTTCACTTAGAATCGTCTTACCTAAATCCACTCATCATGCTGCTACTAGCCTTATGACATTGATTTCATGGCTGAGTGATATTCCATTGTACATAAGGACCACAACTTTTTTATCCATTTTTCGCTTTCCTGGGATATTTAAGGTGGAATGAAGTGGAGGTCCTTGTCAACAGAGCAGCCCTAAACTTTGGGGTGCTTGTGTCTTGCTGATTTTCAATTTTCCCACTTTATCCCCCCATGCGTGGAAGTGCCCTATGCTCTCTAAGCTGTGTTTTTTAGATGTTTCAGGACACACCGTACACTTCTCCAGAGTGGCTGTTGGCAATTTACATCCCGCCCATCAGTGTAGCAAGGCTCCCATTTCTCCATGGCCTGTCCTGCATTTCTGGTTTTGACACCTTTTTCAGCATGTCCCTTTTGACCGATGGGAAGCGAGACTTCTTTGTAGCGCTGATTTGCCTTTCCAGGTTGCTTGGTTGGCCAAAAAGGGCGTATGCGTTTTTTCCTGAATATATTCAGGAAAAAACGCATACGCCCTTTTTGGCCAAGGGCATCATTGTCAACGTTTTGCCGCTTTTCATGTGCTTTAAAGGCGATTCGAATCTACCTCCTGAAATCTGTTTCCTGCAATTCTGCCTTGATTTCAAATCCTCTTCTTTGCCTTCCCTCAATATATTTGTGGACGAGAGTTATCATTTATAACTCTGCAGGTTTGTGAATTGCAGTGCCCTGAAGCTGCATTTTACAAGTCGCTTTTTTGGGAGCCGGCCGCAAAAGCGCAGGATGGCTTCAGGCCCTGTTCTGGTTCCGGGGGGCAGGCTGAGCCTGTGGTTAATTCTTCTTCCTGATGGGAAAATAGAGTGACCTGTGACTGTCCCAACACCAAGAGCTAGTCTCTCATTGGTTTCCCGTCTTCCCGTTCATCCTCAGGACAAATTGCAACCTGTACGGAACAGGAGGTTAAAGGTGCTGATGCTCCAAGTAGGGAGATTGCTAGTAAAGTGGCTGGAATGGCGAACCCGAGCACAAGGAGGTGAGAAATGAGGTGCGTTTTAGAAACCTTTCCCCATCACACGGTGTACCATCTTCTGGGTTTCTCATGCATGTTTTCGATGTAGGAAGATGCCCTTGAACCTGGAGATTTGGGACCCATGCGATGGGTAGCACGCAGTATTACTTTAAAGGGTCTGCGTTTGCTCACCCAACCTCACCAAAACTCTCAGCCCCAAGAGTGTCCACCCTTATGTCTCATCCAGCTGTGGGTCTAGATATGGTCAATCCAGGTTGCATCACAGCCCCTGAACGAATTGTGTAAGAATTTCTCTCTCTTTCCCTGTCTTTGTTTCATGGGTTTTTAAAAGTAATTTATTTTTATAATGGGGTTTAGCTGCTTTTCACGGCTGTGTTTAGGCCGCTTTACACCCACTTGACACACTAACAGAGAGATATCAATACATAGGTTTTAAGATTATTACTAGTCAGATATATTCTTGTGCGGTGAATCGGGCGTGTTGAGTCCAGTTCTCTGAGCAAGGAGTAGGTCTTGTCTGTTACATATTGGGTTTATGGAACGGTATCTGAGCTAATTTGAAACTCTTGTTTTATGTATCACCCCACCTCACCTTTCCCGTTAAGCAGCCATAGTTTGTTTTCTGCATGTGTGACTCTGTTCTGTTTTGTAATTCAGTTCAAGTGTAACGGTTTTTACATTCCCTCTATAAGTGACACCTTATGAGAAGTGTCCTTTTCTGTGTGACTTATTTCACTTAGAATCGTCTTACCTAAATCCACTCATCATGCTGCTACTAGCCTTATGACATTGATTTCATGGCTGAGTGATATTCCATTGTACATAAGGACCACAACTTTTTTATCCATTTTTCGCTTTCCTGGGATATTTAAGGTGGAATGAAGTGGAGGTCCTTGTCAACAGAGCAGCCCTAAACTTTGGGGTGCTTGTGTCTTGCTGATTTTCAATTTTCCCACTTTATCCCCCCATGCGTGGAAGTGCCCTATGCTCTCTAAGCTGTGTTTTTTAGATGTTTCAGGACACACCGTACACTTCTCCAGAGTGGCTGTTGGCAATTTACATCCCGCCCATCAGTGTAGCAAGGCTCCCATTTCTCCATGGCCTGTCCTGCATTTCTGGTTTTGACACCTTTTTCAGCATGTCCCTTTTGACCGATGGGAAGCGAGACTTCTTTGTAGCGCTGATTTGCCTTTCCAGGTTGCTTGGTTGGCCAAAAAGGGCGTATGCGTTTTTTCCTGAATATATTCAGGAAAAAACGCATACGCCCTTTTTGGCCAAGGGCATCATTGTCAACGTTTTGCCGCTTTTCATGTGCTTTAAAGGCGATTCGAATCTACCTCCTGAAATCTGTTTCCTGCAATTCTGCCTTGATTTCAAATCCTCTTCTTTGCCTTCCCTCAATATATTTGTGGACGAGAGTTATCATTTATAACTCTGCAGGTTTGTGAATTGCAGTGCCCTGAAGCTGCATTTTACAAGTCGCTTTTTTGGGAGCCGGCCGCAAAAGCGCAGGATGGCTTCAGGCCCTGTTCTGGTTCCGGGGGGCAGGCTGAGCCTGTGGTTAATTCTTCTTCCTGATGGGAAAATAGAGTGACCTGTGACTGTCCCAACACCAAGAGCTAGTCTCTCATTGGTTTCCCGTCTTCCCGTTCATCCTCAGGACAAATTGCAACCTGTACGGAACAGGAGGTTAAAGGTGCTGATGCTCCAAGTAGGGAGATTGCTAGTAAAGTGGCTGGAATGGCGAACCCGAGCACAAGGAGGTGAGAAATGAGGTGCGTTTTAGAAACCTTTCCCCATCACACGGTGTACCATCTTCTGGGTTTCTCATGCATGTTTTCGATGTAGGAAGATGCCCTTGAACCTGGAGATTTGGGACCCATGCGATGGGTAGCACGCAGTATTACTTTAAAGGGTCTGCGTTTGCTCACCCAACCTCACCAAAACTCTCAGCCCCAAGAGTGTCCACCCTTATGTCTCATCCAGCTGTGGGTCTAGATATGGTCAATCCAGGTTGCATCACAGCCCCTGAACGAATTGTGTAAGAATTTCTCTCTCTTTCCCTGTCTTTGTTTCATGGGTTTTTAAAAGTAATTTATTTTTATAATGGGGTTTAGCTGCTTTTCACGGCTGTGTTTAGGCCGCTTTACACCCACTTGACACACTAACAGAGAGATATCAATACATAGGTTTTAAGATTATTACTAGTCAGATATATTCTTGTGCGGTGAATCGGGCGTGTTGAGTCCAGTTCTCTGAGCAAGGAGTAGGTCTTGTCTATTCCATATTGGGTTTATGGAACGGTATCTGAGCTAATTTGAAACTCTTGTTTTATGTATCACCCCACCTCACCTTTCCCGTTAAGCAGCCATAGTGTGTTTTCTGCATGTGTGACTCTGTTCTGTTTTGTAATTCAGTTCAAGTGTAACGGTTTTTACATTCCCTCTATAAGTGACACCTTATGAGAAGTGTCCTTTTCTGTGTGACTTATTTCACTTTGAATCGTCTTACCTAAATCCACTCATCATGCTGCTACTAGCCTTTTGACATTGATTTCATGGCTGAGTGATATTCCATTGTACATAAGGACCACAACTTTTTTATCCATTTTTCGCTTTCCTGGGATATTTAAGGTGGAAGGAAGTGGAGGTCCTTGTCAACAGAGCAGCCCTAAACTTTGGGGTGCTTGTGTCTTGCTGATTTTCAATTTTCCCACTTTATCCCCCCATGCGTGGAAGTGCCCTATGCTCTCTAAGCTGTGTTTTTTAGATGTTTCAGGACACACCGTACACTTCTCCAGAGTGGCTGTTGGCAATTTACATCCCGCCCATCAGTGTAGCAAGGCTCCCATTTCTCCATGGCCTGTCCTGCATTTCTGGTTTTGACACTTTTTTCAGCATGGCCCTTTTGACCGATGGGAAGCGAGACTTCTTTGTAGCGCTGATTTGCCTTTCCAGGTTGCTTGGTTGGCCAAAAAGGGCGTATGCGTTTTTTCCTGAATATATTCAGGAAAAAACGTATACGCCCTTTTTGGCCAAGGGCATCATTGTCAACGTTTTGCCGCTTTTCATGTGCTTTAAAGGCGATTCGAATCTACCTCCTGAAATCTGTTTCCTGCAATTCTGCCTTGATTTCAAATCCTCTTCTTTGCCTTCCCTCAATATATTTGTGGACGAGAGTTATCATTTATAACTCTGCAGGTTTGTGAATTGCAGTGCCCTGAAGCTGCATTTTACAAGTCGCTTTTTTGGGAGCCGGCCGCAAAAGCGCAGGATGGCTTCAGGCCCTGTTCTGGTTCCGGGGGGCAGGCTGAGCCTGTGGTTAATTCTTCTTCCTGATGGGAAAATAGAGTGACCTGTGCCTGTCCCAACACCAAGAGCTAGTCTCTCATTAGTTCCCCGTCTTCCCGTTCATCCTCAGGACAAATTGCAACCTGTACGGAACAGGAGGTTAAAGGTGCTGATGCTCCAAGTAGGGAGATTGCTAGTAAAGTGGCTGGAATGGCGAACCCGAGCACAAGGAGATGAGAAATGCGGTGCGTTTTAGAAACCTTTCCCCATCACACGGTGTACCATCTTCTGGGTTTCTCATGCATGTTTTCGATGTAGGAAGATGCCCTTGAACCTGGAGATTTGGGACCCATGCGATGGGTAGCACGCAGTATTACTTTAAAGGGTCTGCGTTTGCTCACCCAACCTCACCAAACCTCTCAGCCCCAAGAGTGTCCACCCTTATGTCTCATCCAGCTGTGGGTCTAGATATGGTCAATGCAGGTTGCATCACAGCCCCTGAACGAATTGTGTAAGAATTTCTCTCTCTTTCCCTGTCTTTGTTTCATGGGTTTTTAAAAGTAATTTATTTTTATAATGGGGTTTAGCTGCTTTTCACGGCTGTGTTTATGCCGCCTTACACACACTTGACACACTAACAGAGAGATATCAATACATAGGTTTTAAGATTATTACTAGTCAGATATATTCTTGTGCGGTGAATCGGGCGTGTTGAGTCCAGTTCTCTGAGCAAGGAGTAGGTCTTGTCTATTCCATATTGGGTTTATGGAACGGTATCTGAGCTAATTTGAAACTCTTGTTTTATGTATCACCCCACCTCACCTTTCCCGTTAAGCAGCCATAGTGTGTTTTCTGCATGTGTGACTCTGTTCTGTTTTGTAATTCAGTTCAAGTGTAACGGTTTTTACATTCCCTCTATAAGTGACACCTTATGAGAAGTGTCCTTTTCTGTGTGACTTATTTCACTTAGAATCGTCTTACCTAAATCCACTCATCATGCTGCTACTAGCCTTATGACATTGATTTCATGGCTGAGTGATATTCCATTGTACATAAGGACCACAACATTTTTATCCATTTTTCGCTTTCCTGGGATATTTAAGGTGGAAGGAAGTGGAGGTCCTTGTCAACAGAGCAGCCCTAAACTTTGGGGTGCTTGTGTCTTGCTGCTTTTCAATTTTCCCACTTTATCCCCCCATGCGTGGAAGTGCCCTATGCTCTCTAAGCTGTGTTTTTTAGATGTTTCAGGACACACCGTACACTTCTCCAGAGTGGCTGTTGGCAATTTACATCCCGCCCATCAGTGTAGCAAGGCTCCCATTTCTCCATGGCCTGTCCTGCATTTCTGGTTTTGACACCTTTTTCAGCATGTCCCTTTTGACCGATGGGAAGCGAGACTTCTTTGTAGCGCTGATTTGCCTTTCCAGGTTGCTTGGTTGGCCAAAAAGGGCGTATGCGTTTTTTCCTGAATATATTCAGGAAAAAACGCATACGCCCTTTTTGGCCAAGGGCATCATTGTCAACGTTTTGCCGCTTTTCATGTGCTTTAAAGGCGATTCGAATCTACCTCCTGAAATCTGTTTCCTGCAATTCTGCCTTGATTTCAAATCCTCTTCTTTGCCTTCCCTCAATATATTTGTGGACGAGAGTTATCATTTATAACTCTGCAGGTTTGTGAATTGCAGTGCCCTGAAGCTCCATTTTACAAGTCGCTTTTTTGGGAGCCGGCCGCAAAAGCGCAGGATGGCTTCAGGCCCTGTTCTGGTTCAGGGGGGCAGGCTGAGCCTGTGGTTAATTCTTCTTCCTGATGGGAAAATAGAGTGACCTGTGCCTGTCCCAACACCAAGAGCTAGTCTCTCATTGGTTCCCCGTCTTCCCGTTCATCCTCAGGACAAATTGCAACCTGTACGGAACAGGAGGTTAAAGGTGCTGATGCTCCAAGTAGGGAGATTGCTAGTAAAGTGGCTGGAATGGCGAACACGAGCACAAGGAGATGAGAAATGAGGTGCATTTTAGAAACGTTTCCCCATCACACGGTGTACCATATTCTGGGTTTCTCATGCATGTTTTCAATGTAGGAAGATGCCCTTGAACCTGGAGATTTGGGACCCATGCGATGGGTAGCACGCAGTATTACTTTAAAGGGTCTGCGTTTGCTCACCCAACCTCACCAAACCTCTCAGCCCCAAGAGTGTCCACCCTTATGTCTCATCCAGCTGTGGGTCTAGATATGGTCAATGCAGGTTGCATCACAGCCCCTGAACGAATTGTGTAAGAATTTCTCTCTCTTTCCCTGTCTTTGTTTCATGGGTTTTTAAAAGTAATTTATTTTTATAATGGGGTTTAGCTGCTTTTCACGGCTGTGTTTAGGCCGCCTTACACACACTTGACACACTAACAGAGAGATATCAATACATAGGTTTTAAGATTATTACTAGTCAGATATATTCTTGTGCGGTGAATCGGGCGTGTTGAGTCCAGTTCTCTGAGCAAGGAGTAGGTCTTGTCTATTCCATATTGGGTTTATGGAACGGTATCTGAGCTAATTTGAAACTCTTGTTTTATGTATCACCCCACCTCACCTTTCCCGTTAAGCAGCCATAGTTTGTTTTCTGCATGTGTGACTCTGTTCTGTTTTGTAATTCAGTTCAAGTGTAACGGTTTTTACATTCCCTCTATAAGTGACACCTTATGAGAAGTGTCCTTTTCTGTGTGACTTATTTCACTTAGAATCGTCTTACCTAAATCCACTCATCATGCTGCTACTAGCCTTATGACATTGATTTCATGGCTGAGTGATATTCCATTGTACATAAGGACCACAACTTTTTTATCCATTTTTCGCTTTCCTGGGATATTTAAGGTGGAATGAAGTGGAGGTCCTTGTCAACAGAGCAGCCCTAAACTTTGGGGTGCTTGTGTCTTGCTGATTTTCAATTTTCCCACTTTATCCCCCCATGCGTGGAAGTGCCCTATGCTCTCTAAGCTGTGTTTTTTAGATGTTTCAGGACACACCGTACACTTCTCCAGAGTGGCTGTTGGCAATTTACATCCCGCCCATCAGTGTAGCAAGGCTCCCATTTCTCCATGGCCTGTCCTGCATTTCTGGTTTTGACACCTTTTTCAGCATGTCCCTTTTGACCGATGGGAAGCGAGACTTCTTTGTAGCGCTGATTTGCCTTTCCAGGTTGCTTGGTTGGCCAAAAAGGGCGTATGCGTTTTTTCCTGAATATATTCAGGAAAAAACGCATACGCCCTTTTTGGCCAAGGGCATCATTGTCAACGTTTTGCCGCTTTTCATGTGCTTTAAAGGCGATTCGAATCTACCTCCTGAAATCTGTTTCCTGCAATTCTGCCTTGATTTCAAATCCTCTTCTTTGCCTTCCCTCAATATATTTGTGGACGAGAGTTATCATTTATAACTCTGCAGGTTTGTGAATTGCAGTGCCCTGAAGCTGCATTTTACAAGTCGCTTTTTTGGGAGCCGGCCGCAAAAGCGCAGGATGGCTTCAGGCCCTGTTCTGGTTCCGGGGGGCAGGCTGAGCCTGTGGTTAATTCTTCTTCCTGATGGGAAAATAGAGTGACCTGTGACTGTCCCAACACCAAGAGCTAGTCTCTCATTGGTTTCCCGTCTTCCCGTTCATCCTCAGGACAAATTGCAACCTGTACGGAACAGGAGGTTAAAGGTGCTGATGCTCCAAGTAGGGAGATTGCTAGTAAAGTGGCTGGAATGGCGAACCCGAGCACAAGGAGGTGAGAAATGAGGTGCGTTTTAGAAACCTTTCCCCATCACACGGTGTACCATCTTCTGGGTTTCTCATGCATGTTTTCGATGTAGGAAGATGCCCTTGAACCTGGAGATTTGGGACCCATGCGATGGGTAGCACGCAGTATTACTTTAAAGGGTCTGCGTTTGCTCACCCAACCTCACCAAAACTCTCAGCCCCAAGAGTGTCCACCCTTATGTCTCATCCAGCTGTGGGTCTAGATATGGTCAATCCAGGTTGCATCACAGCCCCTGAACGAATTGTGTAAGAATTTCTCTCTCTTTCCCTGTCTTTGTTTCATGGGTTTTTAAAAGTAATTTATTTTTATAATGGGGTTTAGCTGCTTTTCACGGCTGTGTTTAGGCCGCTTTACACCCACTTGACACACTAACAGAGAGATATCAATACATAGGTTTTAAGATTATTACTAGTCAGATATATTCTTGTGCGGTGAATCGGGCGTGTTGAGTCCAGTTCTCTGAGCAAGGAGTAGGTCTTGTCTATTCCATATTGGGTTTATGGAACGGTATCTGAGCTAATTTGAAACTCTTGTTTTATGTATCACCCCACCTCACCTTTCCCGTTAAGCAGCCATAGTGTGTTTTCTGCATGTGTGACTCTGTTCTGTTTTGTAATTCAGTTCAAGTGTAACGGTTTTTACATTCCCTCTATAAGTGACACCTTATGAGAAGTGTCCTTTTCTGTGTGACTTATTTCACTTAGAATCGTCTTACCTAAATCCACTCATCATGCTGCTACTAGCCTTATGACATTGATTTCATGGCTGAGTGATATTCCATTGTACATAAGGACCACAACATTTTTATCCATTTTTCGCTTTCCTGGGATATTTAAGGTGGAAGGAAGTGGAGGTCCTTGTCAACAGAGCAGCCCTAAACTTTGGGGTGCTTGTGTCTTGCTGATTTTCAATTTTCCCACTTTATCCCCCCATGCGTGGAAGTGCCCTATGCTCTCTAAGCTGTGTTTTTTAGATGTTTCAGGACACACCGTACACTTCTCCAGAGTGGCTGTTGGCAATTTACATCCCGCCCATCAGTGTAGCAAGGCTCCCATTTCTCCATGGCCTGTCCTGCATTTCTGGTTTTGAACACCTTTTTCAGCATGTCCCTTTTGACCGATGGGAAGCGAGACTTCTTTGTAGCGCTGATTTGCCTTTCCAGGTTGCTTGGTTGGCCAAAAAGGGCGTATGCGTTTTTTCCTGAATATATTCAGGAAAAAACGCATACGCCCTTTTTGGCCAAGGGCATCATTGTCAACGTTTTGCCGCTTTTCATGTGCTTTAAAGGCGATTCGAATCTACCTCCTGAAATCTGTTTCCTGCAATTCTGCCTTGATTTCAAATCCTCTTCTTTGCCTTCCCTCAATATATTTGTGGACGAGAGTTATCATTTATAACTCTGCAGGTTTGTGAATTGCAGTGCCCTGAAGCTGCATTTTACAAGTCGCTTTTTTGGGAGCCGGCCGCAAAAGCGCAGGATGGCTTCAGGCCCTGTTCTGGTTCCGGGGGGCAGGCTGAGCCTGTGGTTAATTCTTCTTCCTGATGGGAAAATAGAGTGACCTGTGCCTGTCCCAACACCAAGAGCTAGTCTCTCATTAGTTCCCCGTCTTCCCGTTCATCCTCAGGACAAATTGCAACCTGTACGGAACAGGAGGTTAAAGGTGCTGATGCTCCAAGTAGGGAGATTGCTAGTAAAGTGGCTGGAATGGCGAACCCGAGCACAAGGAGATGAGAAATGCGGTGCGTTTTAGAAACCTTTCCCCATCACACGGTGTACCATCTTCTGGGTTTCTCATGCATGTTTTCGATGTAGGAAGATGCCCTTGAACCTGGAGATTTGGGACCCATGCGATGGGTAGCACGCAGTATTACTTTAAAGGGTCTGCGTTTGCTCACCCAACCTCACCAAACCTCTCAGCCCCAAGAGTGTCCACCCTTATGTCTCATCCAGCTGTGGGTCTAGATATGGTCAATGCAGGTTGCATCACAGCCCCTGAACGAATTGTGTAAGAATTTCTCTCTCTTTCCCTGTCTTTGTTTCATGGGTTTTTAAAAGTAATTTATTTTTATAATGGGGTTTAGCTGCTTTTCACGGCTGTGTTTATGCCGCCTTACACACACTTGACACACTAACAGAGAGATATCAATACATAGGTTTTAAGATTATTACTAGTCAGATATATTCTTGTGCGGTGAATCGGGCGTGTTGAGTCCAGTTCTCTGAGCAAGGAGTAGGTCTTGTCTATTCCATATTGGGTTTATGGAACGGTATCTGAGCTAATTTGAAACTCTTGTTTTATGTATCACCCCACCTCACCTTTCCCGTTAAGCAGCCATAGTGTGTTTTCTGCATGTGTGACTCTGTTCTGTTTTGTAATTCAGTTCAAGTGTAACGGTTTTTACATTCCCTCTATAAGTGACACCTTATGAGAAGTGTCCTTTTCTGTGTGACTTATTTCACTTAGAATCGTCTTACCTAAATCCACTCATCATGCTGCTACTAGCCTTATGACATTGATTTCATGGCTGAGTGATATTCCATTGTACATAAGGACCACAACATTTTTATCCATTTTTCGCTTTCCTGGGATATTTAAGGTGGAAGGAAGTGGAGGTCCTTGTCAACAGAGCAGCCCTAAACTTTGGGGTGCTTGTGTCTTGCTGCTTTTCAATTTTCCCACTTTATCCCCCCATGCGTGGAAGTGCCCTATGCTCTCTAAGCTGTGTTTTTTAGATGTTTCAGGACACACCGTACACTTCTCCAGAGTGGCTGTTGGCAATTTACATCCCGCCCATCAGTGTAGCAAGGCTCCCATTTCTCCATGGCCTGTCCTGCATTTCTGGTTTTGACACCTTTTTCAGCATGTCCCTTTTGACCGATGGGAAGCGAGACTTCTTTGTAGCGCTGATTTGCCTTTCCAGGTTGCTTGGTTGGCCAAAAAGGGCGTATGCGTTTTTTCCTGAATATATTCAGGAAAAAACGCATACGCCCTTTTTGGCCAAGGGCATCATTGTCAACGTTTTGCCGCTTTTCATGTGCTTTAAAGGCGATTCGAATCTACCTCCTGAAATCTGTTTCCTGCAATTCTGCCTTGATTTCAAATCCTCTTCTTTGCCTTCCCTCAATATATTTGTGGACGAGAGTTATCATTTATAACTCTGCAGGTTTGTGAATTGCAGTGCCCTGAAGCTCCATTTTACAAGTCGCTTTTTTGGGAGCCGGCCGCAAAAGCGCAGGATGGCTTCAGGCCCTGTTCTGGTTCCGGGGGGCCGGCTGAGCCTGTGGTTAATTCTTCTTCCTGATGGGAAAATAGAGTGACCTGTGCCTGTCCCAACACCAAGAGCTAGTCTCTCATTGGTTCCCCGTCTTCCCGTTCATCCTCAGGACAAATTGCAACCTGTACGGAACAGGAGGTTAAAGGTGCTGATGCTCCAAGTAGGGAGATTGCTAGTAAAGTGGCTGGAATGGCGAACACGAGCACAAGGAGATGAGAAATGAGGTGCATTTTAGAAACCTTTCCCCATCACACGGTGTACCATATTCTGGGTTTCTCATGCATGTTTTCAATGTAGGAAGATGCCCTTGAACCTGGAGATTTGGGACCCATGCGATGGGTAGCACGCAGTATTACTTTAAAGGGTCTGCGTTTGCTCACCCAACCTCACCAAACCTCTCAGCCCCAAGAGTGTCCACCCTTATGTCTCATCCAGCTGTGGGTCTAGATATGGTCAATGCAGGTTGCATCACAGCCCCTGAACGAATTGTGTAAGAATTTCTCTCTCTTTCCCTGTCTTTGTTTCATGGGTTTTTAAAAGTAATTTATTTTTATAATGGGGTTTAGCTGCTTTTCACGGCTGTGTTTAGGCCGCCTTACACACACTTGACCCACTAACAGAGAGATATCAATACATAGGTTTTAAGATTATTACTAGTCAGATATATTCTTGTGCGGTGAATCGGGCGTGTTGAGTCCAGTTCTCTGAGCAAGGAGTAGGTCTTGTCTATTCCATATTGGGTTTATGGAACGGTATCTGAGCTAATTTGAAACTCTTGTTTTATGTATCACCCCACCTCACCTTTCCCGTTAAGCAGCCATAGTTTGTTTTCTGCATGTGTGACTCTGTTCTGTTTTGTAATTCAGTTCAAGTGTAACGGTTTTTACATTCCCTCTATAAGTGACACCTTATGAGAAGTGTCCTTTTCTGTGTGACTTATTTCACTTAGAATCGTCTTACCTAAATCCACTCATCATGCTGCTACTAGCCTTATGACATTGATTTCATGGCTGAGTGATATTCCATTGTACATAAGGACCACAACTTTTTTATCCATTTTTCGCTTTCCTGGGATATTTAAGGTGGAATGAAGTGGAGGTCCTTGTCAACAGAGCAGCCTTAAACTTTGGGGTGCTTGTGTCTTGCTGATTTTCAATTTTCCCACTTTATCCCCCCATGCGTGGAAGTGCCCTATGCTCTCTAAGCTGTGTTTTTTAGATGTTTCAGGACACACCGTACACTTCTCCAGAGTGGCTGTTGGCAATTTACATCCCGCCCATCAGTGTAGCAAGGCTCCCATTTCTCCATGGCCTGTCCTGCATTTCTGGTTTTGACACCTTTTTCAGCATGTCCCTTTTGACCGATGGGAAGCGAGACTTCTTTGTAGCGCTGATTTGCCTTTCCAGGTTGCTTGGTTGGCCAAAAAGGGCGTATGCGTTTTTTCCTGAATATATTCAGGAAAAAACGCATACGCCCTTTTTGGCCAAGGGCATCATTGTCAACGTTTTGCCGCTTTTCATGTGCTTTAAAGGCGATTCGAATCTACCTCCTGAAATCTGTTTCCTGCAATTCTGCCTTGATTTCAAATCCTCTTCTTTGCCTTCCCTCAATATATTTGTGGACGAGAGTTATCATTTATAACTCCGCAGGTTTGTGAATTGCAGTGCCCTGAAGCTGCATTTTACAAGTCGCTTTTTTGGGAGCCGGCCGCAAAAGCGCAGGATGGCTTCAGGCCCTGTTCTGGTTCCGGGGGGCAGGCTGAGCCTGTGGTTAATTCTTCTTCCTGATGGGAAAATAGAGTGACCTGTGACTGTCCCAACACCAAGAGCTAGTCTCTCATTGGTTTCCCGTCTTCCCGTTCATCCTCAGGACAAATTGCAACCTGTACGGAACAGGAGGTTAAAGGTGCTGATGCTCCAAGTAGGGAGATTGCTAGTAAAGTGGCTGGAATGGCGAACCCGAGCACAAGGAGGTGAGAAATGAGGTGCGTTTTAGAAACCTTTCCCCATCACACGGTGTACCATCTTCTGGGTTTCTCATGCATGTTTTCGATGTAGGAAGATGCCCTTGAACCTGGAGATTTGGGACCCATGCGATGGGTAGCACGCAGTATTACTTTAAAGGGTCTGCGTTTGCTCACCCAACCTCACCAAAACTCTCAGCCCCAAGAGTGTCCACCCTTATGTCTCATCCAGCTGTGGGTCTAGATATGGTCAATCCAGGTTGCATCACAGCCCCTGAACGAATTGTGTAAGAATTTCTCTCTCTTTCCCTGTCTTTGTTTCATGGGTTTTTAAAAGTAATTTATTTTTATAATGGGGTTTAGCTGCTTTTCACAGCTGTGTTTAGGCCGCTTTACACCCACTTGACACACTAACAGAGAGATATCAATACATAGGTTTTAAGATTATTACTAGTCAGATATATTCTTGTGCGGTGAATCGGGCGTGTTGAGTCCAGTTCTCTGAGCAAGGAGTAGGTCTTGTCTATTCCATATTGGGTTTATGGAACGGTATCTGAGCTAATTTGAAACTCTTGTTTTATGTATCACCCCACCTCACCTTTCCCGTTAAGCAGCCATAGTGTGTTTTCTGCATGTGTGACTCTGTTCTGTTTTGTAATTCAGTTCAAGTGTAACGGTTTTTACATTCCCTCTATAAGTGACACCTTATGAGAAGTGTCCTTTTCTGTGTGACTTATTTCACTTAGAATCGTCTTACCTAAATCCACTCATCATGCTGCTACTAGCCTTATGACATTGATTTCATGGCTGAGTGATATTCCATTGTACATAAGGACCACAACATTTTTATCCATTTTTCGCTTTCCTGGGATATTTAAGGTGGAAGGAAGTGGAGGTCCTTGTCAACAGAGCAGCCCTAAACTTTGGGGTGCTTGTGTCTTGCTGATTTTCAATTTTCCCACTTTATCCCCCCATGCGTGGAAGTGCCCTATGCTCTCTAAGCTGTGTTTTTTAGATGTTTCAGGACACACCGTACACTTCTCCAGAGTGGCTGTTGGCAATTTACATCCCGCCCATCAGTGTAGCAAGGCTCCCATTTCTCCATGGCCTGTCCTGCATTTCTGGTTTTGAACACCTTTTTCAGCATGTCCCTTTTGACCGATGGGAAGCGAGACTTCTTTGTAGCGCTGATTTGCCTTTCCAGGTTGCTTGGTTGGCCAAAAAGGGCGTATGCGTTTTTTCCTGAATATATTCAGGAAAAAACGCATACGCCCTTTTTGGCCAAGGGCATCATTGTCAACGTTTTGCCGCTTTTCATGTGCTTTAAAGGCGATTCGAATCTACCTCCTGAAATCTGTTTCCTGCAATTCTGCCTTGATTTCAAATCCTCTTCTTTGCCTTCCCTCAATATATTTGTGGACGAGAGTTATCATTTATAACTCTGCAGGTTTGTGAATTGCAGTGCCCTGAAGCTGCATTTTACAAGTCGCTTTTTTGGGAGCCGGCCGCAAAAGCGCAGGATGGCTTCAGGCCCTGTTCTGGTTCCGGGGGGCAGGCTGAGCCTGTGGTTAATTCTTCTTCCTGATGGGAAAATAGAGTGACCTGTGCCTGTCCCAACACCAAGAGCTAGTCTCTCATTGGTTCCCCGTCTTCCCGTTCATCCTCAGGACAAATTGCAACCTGTACGGAACAGGAGGTTAAAGGTGCTGATGCTCCAAGTAGGGAGATTGCTAGTAAAGTGGCTGGAATGGCGAACACGAGCACAAGGAGATGAGAAATGAGGTGCATTTTAGAAACCTTTCCCCATCACACGGTGTACCATCTTCTGGGTTTCTCATGCATGTTTTCGATGTAGGAAGATGCCCTTGAACCTGGAGATTTGGGACCCATGCGATGGGTAGCACGCAGTATTACTTTAAAGGGTCTGCGTTTGCTCACCCAACCTCACCAAAACTCTCAGCCCCAAGAGTGTCCACCCTTATGTCTCATCCAGCTGTGGGTCTAGATATGGTCAATCCAGGTTGCATCACAGCCCCTGAACGAATTGTGTAAGAATTTCTCTCTCTTTCCCTGTCTTTGTTTCATGGGTTTTTAAAAGTAATTTATTTTTATAATGGGGTTTAGCTGCTTTTCACGGCTGTGTTTAGGCCGCTTTACACCCACTTGACACACTAACAGAGAGATATCAATACATAGGTTTTAAGATTATTACTAGTCAGATATATTCTTGTGCGGTGAATCGGGCGTGTTGAGTCCAGTTCTCTGAGCAAGGAGTAGGTCTTGTCTATTCCATATTGGGTTTATGGAACGGTATCTGAGCTAATTTGAAACTCTTGTTTTATGTATCACCCCACCTCACCTTTCCCGTTAAGCAGCCATAGTGTGTTTTCTGCATGTGTGACTCTGTTCTGTTTTGTAATTCAGTTCAAGTGTAACGGTTTTTACATTCCCTCTATAAGTGACACCTTATGAGAAGTGTCCTTTTCTGTGTGACTTATTTCACTTAGAATCGTCTTACCTAAATCCACTCATCATGCTGCTACTAGCCTTATGACATTGATTTCATGGCTGAGTGATATTCCATTGTACATAAGGACCACAACATTTTTATCCATTTTTCGCTTTCCTGGGATATTTAAGGTGGAAGGAAGTGGAGGTCCTTGTCAACAGAGCAGCCCTAAACTTTGGGGTACTTGTGTCTTGCTGATTTTCAATTTTCCCACTTTATCCCCCCATGCGTGGAAGTGCCCTATGCTCTCTAAGCTGTGTTTTTTAGATGTTTCAGGACACACCGTACACTTCTCCAGAGTGGCTGTTGGCAATTTACATCCCGCCCATCAGTGTAGCAAGGCTCCCATTTCTCCATGGCCTGTCCTGCATTTCTGGTTTTGAACACCTTTTTCAGCATGTCCCTTTTGACCGATGGGAAGCGAGACTTCTTTGTAGCGCTGATTTGCCTTTCCAGGTTGCTTGGTTGGCCAAAAAGGGCGTATGCGTTTTTTCCTGAATATATTCAGGAAAAAACGCATACGCCCTTTTTGGCCAAGGGCATCATTGTCAACGTTTTGCCGCTTTTCATGTGCTTTAAAGGCGATTCGAATCTACCTCCTGAAATCTGTTTCCTGCAATTCTGCCTTGATTTCAAATCCTCTTCTTTGCCTTCCCTCAATATATTTGTGGACGAGAGTTATCATTTATAACTCTGCAGGTTTGTGAATTGCAGTGCCCTGAAGCTGCATTTTACAAGTCGCTTTTTTGGGAGCCGGCCGCAAAAGCGCAGGATGGCTTCAGGCCCTGTTCTGGTTCCGGGGGCCAGGCTGAGCCTGTGGTTAATTCTTCTTCCTGATGGGAAAATAGAGTGACCTGTGCCTGTCCCAACACCAAGAGCTAGTCTCTCATTGGTTCCCCGTCTTCCCGTTCATCCTCAGGACAAATTGCAACCTGTACGGAACAGGAGGTTAAAGGTGCTGATGCTCCAAGTAGGGAGATTGCTAGTAAAGTGGCTGGAATGGCGAACACGAGCACAAGGAGATGAGAAATGAGGTGCATTTTAGAAACCTTTCCCCATCACACGGTGTACCATCTTCTGGGTTTCTCATGCATGTTTTCGATGTAGGAAGATGCCCTTGAACCTGGAGATTTGGGACCCATGCGATGGGTAGCACGCAGTATTACTTTAAAGGGTCTGCGTTTGTTCACCCAACCTCACCTAACCTCTCAGCCCCAAGAGTGTCCACCCTTATGTCTCATCCAGCTGTGGGTCTAGATATGGTCAATGCAGGTTGCATCACAGCCCCTGAACGAATTGTGTAAGAATTTCTCTCTCTTTCCCTGTCTTTGTTTCATGGGTTTTTAAAAGTAATTTATTTTTATAATGGGGTTTAGCTGCTTTTCACGGCTGTGTTTATGCCGCCTTACACACACTTGACACACTAACAGAGAGATATCAATACATAGGTTTTAAGATTATTACTAGTCAGATATATTCTTGTGCGGTGAATCGGGCGTGTTGAGTCCAGTTCTCTGAGCAAGGAGTAGGTCTTGTCTATTCCATATTGGGTTTATGGAACGGTATCTGAGCTAATTTGAAACTCTTGTTTTATGTATCACCCCACCTCACCTTTCCCGTTAAGCAGCCATAGTGTGTTTTCTGCATGTGTGACTCTGTTCTGTTTTGTAATTCAGTTCAAGTGTAACGGTTTTTACATTCCCTCTATAAGTGACACCTTATGAGAAGTGTCCTTTTCTGTGTGACTTATTTCACTTAGAATCGTCTTACCTAAATCCACTCATCATGCTGCTACTAGCCTTATGACATTGATTTCATGGCTGAGTGATATTCCATTGTACATAAGGACCACAACTTTTTTATCCATTTTTCGCTTTCCTGGGATATTTAAGGTGGAATGAAGTGGAGGTCCTTGTCAACAGAGCAGCCCTAAACTTTGGGGTGCTTGTGTCTTGCTGATTTTCAATTTTCCCACTTTATCCCCCCATGTGTGGAAGTGCCCTATGCTCTCTAAGCTGTGTTTTTTAGATGTTTCAGGACACACCGTACACTTCTCCAGAGTGGCTGTTGGCAATTTACATCCCGCCCATCAGTGTAGCAAGGCTCCCATTTCTCCATGGCCTGTCCTGCATTTCTGGTTTTGACACTTTTTTCAGCATGTCCCTTTTGACCGATGGGAAGCGAGACTTCTTTGTAGCGCTGATTTGCCTTTCCAGGTTGCTTGGTTGGCCAAAAAGGGCGTATGCGTTTTTTCCTGAATATATTCAGGAAAAAACGTATACGCCCTTTTTGGCCAAGGGCATCATTGTCAACGTTTTGCCGCTTTTCATGTGCTTTAAAGGCGATTCGAATCTACCTCCTGAAATCTGTTTCCTGCAATTCTGCCTTGATTTCAAATCCTCTTCTTTGCCTTCCCTCAATATATTTGTGGACGAGAGTTATCATTTATAACTCTGCAGGTTTGTGAATTGCAGTGCCCTGAAGCTGCATTTTACAAGTCGCTTTTTTGGGAGCCGGCCGCAAAAGCGCAGGATGGCTTCAGGCCCTGTTCTGGTTCCGGGGGGCAGGCTGAGCCTGTGTTTAATTCTTCTTCCTGATGGGAAAATAGAGTGACCTGTGACTGTCCCAACACCAAGAGCTAGTCTCTCATTGGTTTCCCGTCTTCCCGTTCATCCTCAGGACAAATTGCAACCTGTACGGAACAGGAGGTTAAAGGTGCTGATGCTCCAAGTAGGGAGATTGCTAGTAAAGTGGCTGGAATGGCGAACACGAGCACAAGGAGGTGAGAAATGAGGTGCGTTTTAGAAACCTTTCCCCATCACACGGTGTACCATCTTCTGGGTTTCTCATGCATGTTTTCGATGTAGGAAGATGCCCTTGAACCTGGAGATTTGGGACCCATGCGATGGGTAGCACGCAGTATTACTTTAAAGGGTCTGCGTTTGCTCACCCAACCTCACCAAACCTCTCAGCCCCAAGAGTGTCCACCCTTATGTCTCATCCAGCTGTGGGTCTAGATATGGTCAATCCAGGTTGCATCACAGCCCCTGAACGAATTGTGTAAGAATTTCTCTCTCTTTCCCTGTCTTTGTTTCATGGGTTTTTAAAAGTAATTTATTTTTATAATGGGGTTTAGCTGCTTTTCACGGCTGTGTTTAGGCCGCTTTACACCCACTTGACACACTAACAGAGAGATATCAATACATAGGTTTTAAGATTATTACTAGTCAGATATATTCTTGTGCGGTGAATCGGGCGTGTTGAGTCCAGTTCTCTGAGCAAGGAGTAGGTCTTGTCTATTCCATATTGGGTTTATGGAACGGTATCTGAGCTAATTTGAAACTCTTGTTTTATGTATCACCCCACCTCACCTTTCCCGTTAAGCAGCCATAGTGTGTTTTCTGCATGTGTGACTCTGTTCTGTTTTGTAATTCAGTTCAAGTGTAACGGTTTTTACATTCCCTCTATAAGTGACACCTTAGGAGAAGTGTCCTTTTCTGTGTGACTTATTTCACTTAGAATCGTCTTACCTAAATCCACTCATCATGCTGCTACTAGCCTTATGACATTGATTTCATGGCTGAGTGATATTCCATTGTACATAAGGACCACAACTTTTTTATCCATTTTTCGCTTTCCTGGGATATTTAAGGTGGAAGGAAGTGGAGGTCCTTGTCAACAGAGCAGCCCTAAACTTTGGGGTGCTTGTGTCTTGCTGATTTTCAATTTTCCCACTTTATCCCCCCATGCGTGGAAGTGCCCTATGCTCTCTAAGCTGTGTTTTTTAGATGTTTCAGGACACACCGTACACTTCTCCAGAGTGGCTGTTGGCAATTTACATCCCGCCCATCAGTGTAGCAAGGCTCCCATTTCTCCATGGCCTGTCCTGCATTTCTGGTTTTGACAACTTTTTCAGCATGTCCCTTTTGACCGATGGGAAGCGAGACTTCTTTGTAGCGCTGATTTGCCTTTCCAGGTTGCTTGGTTGGCCAAAAAGGGCGTATGCGTTTTTTCCTGAATGTATTGAGGAAAAAACGCATACGCCCTTTTTGGCCAAGGGCATCATTGTCAACGTTTTGCCGCTTTTCATGTGCTTTAAAGGCGATTCGAATCTACCTCCTGAAATCTGTTTCCTGCAATTCTGCCTTGATTTCAAATCCTCTTCTTTGCCTTCCCTCAATATATTTGTGGACGAGAGTTATCATTTATAACTCTGCAGGTTTGTGAATTGCAGTGCCCTGAAGCTCCATTTTACAAGTCGCTTTTTTGGGAGCCAGCCGCAAAAGCGCAGGATGGCTTCAGGCCCTGTTCTGGTTCCGGGGGGCAGGCTGAGCCTGTGGTTAATTCTTCTTCCTGATGGGAAAATAGAGTGACCTGTGCCTGTCCCAACACCAAGAGCTAGTCTCTCATTGGTTCCCCGTCTTCCGGTTCATCCTCAGGACAAATTGCAACCTGTACGGAACAGGAGGTTAAAGGTGCTGATGCTCCAAGTAGGGAGATTGCTAGTAAAGTGGCTGGAATGGCGAACCCGAGCACAAGGAGGTGAGAAATGAGGTGCGTTTTAGAAACCTTTCCCCATCACACGGTGTACCATCTTCTGGGTTTCTCATGCATGTTTTCGATGTAGGAAGTTGCCCTTGAACCTGGAGATTTGGGACCCATGCGATGGGTAGCACGCAGTATTACTTTAAAGGGTCTGCATTTGCTCACCCAACCTCACCAAACCTCTCAGCCCCAAGAGTGTCCACCCTTATGTCTCATCCAGCTGTGGGTCTAGATATGGTCAATCCAGGTTGCATCACAGCCCCTGAACGAATTGTGTAAGAATTTCTCTCTCTTTCCCTGTCTTTGTTTCATGGGTTTTTAAAAGTAATTTATTTTTATAATGGGGTTTAGCTGCTTTTCACGGCTGTGTTTAGGCCGCTTTACACCCACTTGACACACTAACAGAGAGATATCAATACATAGGTTTTAAGATTATTACTAGTCAGATATATACTTGTGCGGTGAATCGGGCGTGTTGAGTCCAGTTCTCTGAGAAAGGAGTAGGTCTTGTCTATTCCATATTGGGTTTATGGAACGGTATCTGAGCTAATTTGAAACTCTTGTTTTATGTATCACCCCACCTCACCTTTCCCGTTAAGCAGCCATAGTGTGTTTTCTGCATGTGTGACTCTGTTCTGTTTTGTAATTCAGTTCAAGTGTAACGGTTTTTACATTCCCTCTATAAGTGACACCTTATGAGAAGTGTCCTTTTCTGTGTGACTTATTTCACTTAGAATCGTCTTACCTAAATCCACTCATCATGCTGCTACTAGCCTTATGACATTGATTTCATGGCTGAGTGATATTCCATTGTACATAAGGACCACAACATTTTTATCCATTTTTCGCTTTCCTGGGATATTTAAGGTGGAAGGAAGTGGAGGTCCTTGTCAACAGAGCAGCCCTAAACTTTGGGGTGCTTGTGTCTTGCTGATTTTCAATTTTCCCACTTTATCCCCCCATGCGTGGAAGTGCCCTATGCTCTCTAAGCTGTGTTTTTTAGATGTTTCAGGACACACCGTACACTTCTCCAGAGTGGCTGTTGGCAATTTACATACCGCCCATCAGTGTAGCAAGGCTCCCATTTCTCCATGGCCTGTCCTGCATTTCTGGTTTTGACAACTTTTTCAGCATGTCCCTTTTGACCGATGGGAAGCGAGACTTCTTTGTAGCGCTGATTTGCCTTTCCAGGTTGCTTGGTTGGCCAAAAAGGGCGTATGCGTTTTTTCCTGAATATATTCAGGAAAAAACGCATACGCCCTTTTTGGCCAAGGGCATCATTGTCAACGTTTTGCTGCTTTTCATGTGCTTTAAAGGCGATTCGAATCTACCTCCTGAAATCTGTTTCCTGCAATTCTGCCTTGATTTCAAATCCTCTTCTTTGCCTGCCCTCAATATATTTGTGGACGAGAGTTATCATTTATAACTCTGCAGGTTTGTGAATTGCAGTGCCCTGAAGCTCCATTTTACAAGTCGCTTTTTTGGGAGCCGGCCGCAAAAGCGCAGGATGGCTTCAGGCCCTATTCTGGTTCCGGGGGGCAGGCTGAGCCTGTGGTTAATTCTTCTTCCTGATGGGAAAATTGAGTGACCTGTGCCTGTCCCAACACCAAGAGCTAGTCTCTCATTGGTTCCCCGTCTTCCCGTTCATCCTCAGGACAAATTGCAACCTGTACGGAACAGGAGGTTAAAGGTGCTGATGCTCCAAGTAGGGAGATTGCTAGTAAAGTGGCTGGAATGGCGAACACGAGCACATGGAGATGAGAAATGAGGTGCATTTTAGAAACCTTTCCCCATCACACGGTGTACCATCTTCTGGGTTTCTCATGCATGTTTTCGATGTAGGAAGATGCCCTTGAACCTGGAGATTTGGGACCCATGCGATGGGTAGCACGCAGTATTACTTTAAAGGGTCTGCGTTTGCTCACCCAACCTCACCAAACCTCTCAGCCCCAAGAGTGTCCACCCTTATGTCTCATCCAGCTGTGGGTCTAGATATAGTCAATGCAGGTTGCATCACAGCCCCTGAACGAATTGTGTAAGAATTTCTCTCTCTTTCCCTGTCTTTGTTTCATGGGTTTTTAAAAGTAATTTATTTTTATAATGGGGTTTAGCTGCTTTTCACGGCTGTGTTTATGCCACCTTACACACACTTGACACACTAACAGAGAGATATCAATACATAGGTTTTAAGATTATTACTAGTCAGATATATTCTTGTGCGGTGAATCGGGCGTGTTGAGTCCAGTTCTCTGAGCAAGGAGTAGGTCTTGTCTATTCCATATTGGGTTTATGGAACGGTATCTGAGCTAATTTGAAACTCTTGTTTTATGTATCACCCCACCTCACCTTTCCCGTTAAGCAGCCATAGTGTGTTTTCTGCATGTGTGACTCTGTTCTGTTTTGTAATTCAGTTCAAGTGTAACGGTTTTTACATTCCCTCTATAAGTGACACCTTATGAGAAGTGTCCTTTTCTGTGTGACTTATTTCACTTAGAATCGTCTTACCTAAATCCACTCATCATGCTGCTACTAGCCTTATGACATTGATTTCATGGCTGAGTGATATTCCATTGTACATAAGGACCACAACTTTTTTATCCATTTTTCGCTTTCCTGGGATATTTAAGGTGGAATGAAGTGGAGGTCCTTGTCAACAGAGCAGCCCTAAACTTTGGGGTGCTTGTGTCTTGCTGATTTTCAATTTTCCCACTTTATCCCCCCATGCGTGGAAGTGCCCTATGCTCTCTAAGCTGTGTTTTTTAGATGTTTCAGGACACACCGTACACTTCTCCAGAGTGGCTGTTGGCAATTTACATCCCGCCCATCAGTGTAGCAAGGCTCCCATTTCTCCATGGCCTGTCCTGCATTTCTGGTTTTGACACTTTTTTCAGCATGGCCCTTTTGACCGATGGGAAGCGAGACTTCTTTGTAGCGCTGATTTGCCTTTCCAGGTTGCTTGGTTGGCCAAAAAGGGCGTATGCGTTTTTTCCTGAATATATTCAGGAAAAAACGCATACGCCCTTTTTGGCCAAGGGCATCATTGTCAACGTTTTGCCGCTTTTCATGTGCTTTAAAGGCGATTCGAATCTACCTCCTGAAATCTGTTCCCTGCAATTCTGCCTTCATTTCAAATCCTCTTCTTTGCCTTCCCTCAATATATTTGTGGACGAGAGTTATCATTTATAACTCTGCAGGTTTGTGAATTGCAGTGCCCTGAAGCTCCATTTTACAAGTCGGTTTTTTGGGAGCCGGCCGCAAAAGCGCAGGATGGCTTCAGGCCCTGTTCTGGTTCCGGGGGGCAGGCTGAGCCTGTGGTTAATTCTTCTTCCTGATGGGAAAATAGAGTGACCTGTGCCTGTCCCAACACCAAGAGCTAGTCTCTCATTGGTTCCCCGTCTTCCCGTTCATCCTCAGGACAAATTGCAACCTGTACGGAACAGGAGGTTAAAGGTGCTGATGCTCCAAGTAGGGAGATTGCTAGTAAAGTGGCTGGAATGGCGAACCCGAGCACAAGGAGATGAGAAATGAGGTGCGTTTTAGAAACCTTTCCCCATCACACGGTGTACCATCTTCTGGGTTTCTCATGCATGTTTTCGATGTAGGAAGATGCCCTTGAACCTGGAGATTTGGGACCCATGCGATGGGTAACAAGCAGTATTACTTTAAAGGGTCTGCGTTTGCTCACCCAACCTCACCGAACCTCTCAGCCCCAAGAGTGTCCACCCTTATGTCTCATCCAGCTGTGGGTCTAGATATGGTCAATCCAGGTTGCATCACAGCCCCTGAACGAATTGTGTAAGAATTTCTCTCTCTTTCCCTGTCTTTGTTTCATGGGTTTTTAAAAGTAATTTAATTTATAATTGGGTTTAGCTGCTTTTCACGGCTGTGTTTAGGCCGCTTTACACCCACTTGACACACTAACAGAGAGATATCAATATATAGGTTTTAAGATTATTACTAGTCAGATATATTCTTGTGCGGTGAATCGGGCGTGTTGAGTCCAGTTCTCTGAGCAAGGAGTAGGTCTTGTCTATTCCATATTGGGTTTATGGAACGGTATCTGAGCTAATTTGAAACTCTTGTTTTATGTATCACCCCACCTCACCTTTCCCGTTAAGCAGCCATAGTGTGTTTTCTGCATGTGTGACTCTGTTCTGTTTTGTAATTCAGTTCAAGTGTAACGGTTTTTACATTCCCTCTATAAGTGACACCTTATGAGAAGTGTCCTTTTCTGTGTGACTTATTTCACTTAGAATCGTCTTACCTAAATCCACTCATCATGCTGCTACTAGCCTTATGACATTGATTTCATGGCTGAGTGATATTCCATTGTACATAAGGACCACAACTTTTTTATCCATTTTTCGCTTTCCTGGGATATTTAAGGTGGAATGAAGTGGAGGTCCTTGTCAACAGAGCAGCCCTAAACTTTGGGGTGCTTGTGTCTTGCTGATTTTCAATTTTCCCACTTTATCCCCCCATGCGTGGAAGTGCCCTATGCTCTCTAAGCTGTGTTTTTTAGATGTTTCAGGACACACCGTACACTTCTCCAGAGTGGCTGTTGGCAATTTACATCCCGCCCATCAGTGTAGCAAGGCTCCCATTTCTCCATGGCCTGTCCTGCATTTCTGGTTTTGACACTTTTTTCAGCATGGCCCTTTTGACCGATGGGAAGCGAGACTTCTTTGTAGCGCTGATTTGCCTTTCCAGGTTGCTTGGTTGGCCAAAAAGGGCGTATGCGTTTTTTCCTGAATATATTCAGGAAAAAACGCATACGCCCTTTTTGGCCAAGGGCATCATTGTCAACGTTTTGCCGCTTTTCATGTGCTTTAAAGGCGATTCGAATCTACCTCCTGAAATCTGTTTCCTGCAATTCTGCCTTGATTTCAAATCCTCTTCTTTGCCTTCCCTCAATATATTTGTGGACGAGAGTTATCATTTATAACTCTGCAGGTTTGTGAATTGCAGTGCCCTGAAGCTCCATTTTACAAGTCGGTTTTTTGGGAGCCGGCCGCAAAAGCGCAGGATGGCTTCAGGCCCTGTTCTGGTTCCGGGGGGCAGGCTGAGCCTGTGGTTAATTCTTCTTCCTGATGGGAAAATAGAGTGACCTGTGCCTGTCCCAACACCAAGAGCTAGTCTCTCATTGGTTCCCCGTCTTCCCGTTCATCCTCAGGACAAATTGCAACCTGTACGGAACAGGAGGTTAAAGGTGCTGATGCTCCAAGTAGGGAGATTGCTAGTAAAGTGGCTGGAATGGCGAACCCGAGCACAAGGAGATGAGAAATGAGGTGCGTTTTAGAAACCTTTCCCCATCACACGGTGTACCATCTTCTGGGTTTCTCATGCATGTTTTCGATGTAGGAAGATGCCCTTGAACCTGGAGATTTGGGACCCATGCGATGGGTAACACGCAGTATTACTTTAAAGGGTCTGCGTTTGCTCACCCAACCTCACCGAACCTCTCAGCCCCAAGAGTGTCCACCCTTATGTCTCATCCAGCTGTGGGTCTATTTATGGTCAATCCAGGTTGCATCACAGCCCCTGAACGAATTGTGTAAGAATTTCTCTCTCTTTCCCTGTCTTTGTTTCATGGGTTTTTAAAAGTAATTTATTTTTATAATGGGGTTTAGCTGCTTTTCACGGCTGTGTTTAGGCCGCTTTACACCCACTTGACACACTAACAGAGAGATATCAATATATAGGTTTTAAGATTATTACTAGTCAGATATATTCTTGTGCGGTGAATCGGGCGTGTTGAGTCCAGTTCTCTGAGCAAGGAGTAGGTCTTGTCTATTCCATATTGGGTTTATGGAACGGTATCTGAGCTAATTTGAAACTCTTGTTTTATGTATCACCTCACCTCACCTTTCCCGTTAAGCAGCCATAGTGTGTTTTCTGCATGTGTGACTCTGTTCTGTTTTGTAATTCAGTTCAAGTGTAACGGTTTTTACATTCCCTCTATAAGTGACACCTTATGAGAAGTGTCCTTTTCTGTGTGACTTATTTCACTTAGAATCGTCTTACCTAAATCCACTCATCATGCTGCTACTAGCCTTATGACATTGATTTCATGGCTGAGTGATATTCCATTGTACATAAGGACCACAACTTTTTTATCCATTTTTCGCTTTCCTGGGATATTTAAGGTGGAAGGAAGTGGAGGTCCTTGTCAACAGAGCAGCCCTAAACATTGGGGTGCTTGTGTCTTGCTGATTTTCAATTTTCCCACTTTATCCCCCCATGCGTGGAAGTGCCCTATGCTCTCTAAGCTGTGTTTTTTAGATGTTTCAGGACACACCGTACACTTCTCCAGAGTGGCTGTTGGCAATTTACATCCCGCCCATCAGTGTAGCAAGGCTCCCATTTCTCCATGGCCTGTCCTGCATTTCTGGTTTTGACACTTTTTTCAGCATGGCCCTTTTGACCGATGGGAAGCGAGACTTCTTTGTAGCGCTGATTTGCCTTTCCAGGTTGCTTGGTTGGCCAAAAAGGGCGTATGCGTTTTTTCCTGAATATATTCAGGAAAAAACGCATACGCCCTTTTTGGCCAAGGGCATCATTGTCAACGTTTTGCCGCTTTTCATGTGCTTTAAAGGCGATTCGAATCTACCTCCTGAAATCTGTTTCCTGCAATTCTGCCTTGATTTCAAATCCTCTTCTTTGCCTTCCCTCAATACATTTGTGGACGAGAGTTATCATTTATAACTCTGCAGGTTTGTGAATTGCAGTGCCCTGAAGCTCCATTTTACAAATCGCTTTTTCGGGAGCTGGCCGCAAAAGCGCAGGATGGCTTCAGGCCTTGTTCTGGTTCCGGGGGGCAGGCTGAGCCTGTGGTTAATTCTTCTTCCTGATGGGAAAATAGAGTGACCTGTGCCTGTCCCAACACCAAGAGCTAGTCTCTCATTGGTTCCCGGTCTTCCCGTTCATCCTCAGGACAAATTGCAACCTGTACGGAACAGGAGGTTAAAGGTGCCGATGCTCCAAGTAGGGAGATTGCTAGTAAAGTGGCTGGAATGGCGAACCCGAGCACAAGGAGATGAGAAAAGAGGTGCATTTTAGAAACCTTTCCCCATCACACGGTGTACCATCTTCTGGGTTTCTCATGCATGTTTTCGATGTAGGAAGATGCCCTTGAACCTGGAGATTTGGGACCCATGCGATGGGTAGCACGCAGTATTACTTTAAAGGGTCTGCGTTTGCTCACCCAACCTCACCAAACCTCTCAGCCCCAAGAGTGTCCACCCTTATGTCTCATCCAGCTGTGGGTCTAGATATGGTCAATCCAGGTTGCATCACAGCCCCTGAACGAATTGTGTAAGAATTTCTCTCTCTTTCCCTGTCTTTGTTTCATGGGTTTTTAAAAGTAATTTATTTTTATAATGGGGTTTAGCTGCTTTTCACGGCTGTGTTTAGGCCGCTTTACACCCACTTGACACACTAACAGAGAGATATCAATACATAGGTTTTAAGATTATTACTAGTCAGATATATTCTTGTGCGGTGAATCGGGCGTGTTGTGTCCAGTTCTCTGAGCAAGGAGTAGGTCTTGTCTATTCCATATTGGGTTTATGGAACGGTATCTGAGCTAATTTGAAACTCTTGTTTTATGTATCACCCCACCTCACCTTTCCCGTTAAGCAGCCATAGTGTGTTTTCTGCATGTGTGACTCTGTTCTGTTTTGTAATTCAGTTCAAGTGTAACGGTTTTTACATTCCCTCTATAAGTGACACCTTATGAGAAGTGTCCTTTTCTGTGTGACTTATTTCACTTAGAATCGTCTTACCTAAATCCACTCATCATGCTGCTACTAGCCTTATGACATTGATTTCATGGCTGAGTGATATTCCATTGTACATAAGGACCACAACTTTTTTATCCATTTTTCGCTTTCCTGGGATATTTAAGGTGGAAGGAAGTGGAGGTCCTTGTCAACAGAGCAGCCCTAAACTTTGGGGTGCTTGTGTCTTGCTGATTTTCAATTTTCCCACTTTATCCCCCCATGCGTGGAAGTGCCCTATGCTCTCTAAGCTGTGTTTTTTAGATGTTTCAGGACACACCGTACACTTCTCCAGAGTGGCTGTTGGCAATTTACATCCCGCCCATCAGTGTAGCAAGGCTCCCATTTCTCCATGGCCTGTCCTGCATTTCTGGTTTTGACACTTTTTTCAGCATGGCCCTTTTGACCGATGGGAAGCGAGACTTCTTTGTAGCGCTGATTTGCCTTTCCAGGTTGCTTGGTTGGCCAAAAAGGGCGTATGCGTTTTTTCCTGAATATATTCAGGAAAAAACGTATACGCCCTTTTTGGCCAAGGGCATCATTGTCAACGTTTTGCCGCTTTTCATCTGCTTTAAAGGCGATTCGAATCTACCTCCTGAAATCTGTTTCCTGCAATTCTGCCTTGATTTCAAATCCTCTTCTTTGCCTTCCCTCAATATATTTGTGGACGAGAGTTATCATTTATAACTCTGCAGGTTTGTGAATTGCAGTGCCCTGAAGCTGCATTTTACAAGTCGCTTTTTTGGGAGCCGGCCGCAAAAGCGCAGGATGGCTTCAGGCCCTGTTCTGGTTCCGGGGGGCAGGCTGAGCCTGTGTTTAATTCTTCTTCCTGATGGGAAAATAGAGTGACCTGTGACTGTCCCAACACCAAGAGCTAGTCTCTCATTGGTTTCCCGTCTTCCCGTTCATCCTCAGGACAAATTGCAACCTGTACGGAACAGGAGGTTAAAGGTGCTGATGCTCCAAGTAGGGAGATTGCTAGTAAAGTGGCTGGAATGGCGAACACGAGCACAAGGAGGTGAGAAATGAGGTGCGTTTTAGAAACCTTTCCCCATCACACGGTGTACCATCTTCTGGGTTTCTCATGCATGTTTTCGATGTAGGAAGATGCCCTTGAACCTGGAGATTTGGGACCCATGCGATGGGTAGCACGCAGTATTACTTTAAAGGGTCTGCGTTTGCTCACCCAACCTCACCAAACCTCTCAGCCCCAAGAGTGTCCACCCTTATGTCTCATCCAGCTGTGGGTCTAGATATGGTCAATCCAGGTTGCATCACAGCCCCTGAACGAATTGTGTAAGAATTTCTCTCTCTTTCCCTGTCTTTGTTTCATGGGTTTTTAAAAGTAATTTATTTTTATAATGGGGTTTAGCTGCTTTTCACGGCTGTGTTTAGGCCGCTTTACACCCACTTGACACACTAACAGAGAGATATCAATACATAGGTTTTAAGATTATTACTAGTCAGATATATTCTTGTGCGGTGAATCGGGCGTGTTGAGTCCAGTTCTCTGAGCAAGGAGTAGGTCTTGTCTATTCCATATTGGGTTTATGGAACGGTATCTGAGCTAATTTGAAACTCTTGTTTTATGTATCACCCCACCTCACCTTTCCCGTTAAGCAGCCATAGTGTGTTTTCTGCATGTGTGACTCTGTTCTGTTTTGTAATTCAGTTCAAGTGTAACGGTTTTTACATTCCCTCTATAAGTGACACCTTAGGAGAAGTGTCCTTTTCTGTGTGACTTATTTCACTTAGAATCGTCTTACCTAAATCCACTCATCATGCTGCTACTAGCCTTATGACATTGATTTCATGGCTGAGTGATATTCCATTGTACATAAGGACCACAACTTTTTTATCCATTTTTCGCTTTCCTGGGATATTTAAGGTGGAAGGAAGTGGAGGTCCTTGTCAACAGAGCAGCCCTAAACTTTGGGGTGCTTGTGTCTTGCTGATTTTCAATTTTCCCACTTTATCCCCCCATGCGTGGAAGTGCCCTATGCTCTCTAAGCTGTGTTTTTTAGATGTTTCAGGACACACCGTACACTTCTCCAGAGTGGCTGTTGGCAATTTACATCCCGCCCATCAGTGTAGCAAGGCTCCCATTTCTCCATGGCCTGTCCTGCATTTCTGGTTTTGACAACTTTTTCAGCATGTCCCTTTTGACCGATGGGAAGCGAGACTTCTTTGTAGCGCTGATTTGCCTTTCCAGGTTGCTTGGTTGGCCAAAAAGGGCGTATGCGTTTTTTCCTGAATGTATTGAGGAAAAAACGCATACGCCCTTTTTGGCCAAGGGCATCATTGTCAACGTTTTGCCGCTTTTCATGTGCTTTAAAGGCGATTCGAATCTACCTCCTGAAATCTGTTTCCTGCAATTCTGCCTTGATTTCAAATCCTCTTCTTTGCCTTCCCTCAATATATTTGTGGACGAGAGTTATCATTTATAACTCTGCAGGTTTGTGAATTGCAGTGCCCTGAAGCTCCATTTTACAAGTCGCTTTTTTGGGAGCCAGCCGCAAAAGCGCAGGATGGCTTCAGGCCCTGTTCTGGTTCCGGGGGGCAGGCTGAGCCTGTGGTTAATTCTTCTTCCTGATGGGAAAATAGAGTGACCTGTGCCTGTCCCAACACCAAGAGCTAGTCTCTCATTGGTTCCCCGTCTTCCGGTTCATCCTCAGGACAAATTGCAACCTGTACGGAACAGGAGGTTAAAGGTGCTGATGCTCCAAGTAGGGAGATTGCTAGTAAAGTGGCTGGAATGGCGAACCCGAGCACAAGGAGGTGAGAAATGAGGTGCGTTTTAGAAACCTTTCCCCATCACACGGTGTACCATCTTCTGGGTTTCTCATGCATGTTTTCGATGTAGGAAGTTGCCCTTGAACCTGGAGATTTGGGACCCATGCGATGGGTAGCACGCAGTATTACTTTAAAGGGTCTGCATTTGCTCACCCAACCTCACCAAACCTCTCAGCCCCAAGAGTGTCCACCCTTATGTCTCATCCAGCTGTGGGTCTAGATATGGTCAATCCAGGTTGCATCACAGCCCCTGAACGAATTGTGTAAGAATTTCTCTCTCTTTCCCTGTCTTTGTTTCATGGGTTTTTAAAAGTAATTTATTTTTATAATGGGGTTTAGCTGCTTTTCACGGCTGTGTTTAGGCCGCTTTACACCCACTTGACACACTAACAGAGAGATATCAATACATAGGTTTTAAGATTATTACTAGTCAGATATATACTTGTGCGGTGAATCGGGCGTGTTGAGTCCAGTTCTCTGAGCAAGGAGTAGGTCTTGTCTATTCCATATTGGGTTTATGGAACGGTATCTGAGCTAATTTGAAACTCTTGTTTTATGTATCACCCCACCTCACCTTTCCCGTTAAGCAGCCATAGTGTGTTTTCTGCATGTGTGACTCTGTTCTGTTTTGTAATTCAGTTCAAGTGTAACGGTTTTTACATTCCCTCTATAAGTGACACCTTATGAGAAGTGTCCTTTTCTGTGTGACTTATTTCACTTAGAATCGTCTTACCTAAATCCACTCATCATGCTGCTACTAGCCTTATGACATTGATTTCATGGCTGAGTGATATTCCATTGTACATAAGGACCACAACATTTTTATCCATTTTTCGCTTTCCTGGGATATTTAAGGTGGAAGGAAGTGGAGGTCCTTGTCAACAGAGCAGCCCTAAACTTTGGGGTGCTTGTGTCTTGCTGATTTTCAATTTTCCCACTTTATCCCCCCATGCGTGGAAGTGCCCTATGCTCTCTAAGCTGTGTTTTTTAGATGTTTCAGGACACACCGTACACTTCTCCAGAGTGGCTGTTGGCAATTTACATACCGCCCATCAGTGTAGCAAGGCTCCCATTTCTCCATGGCCTGTCCTGCATTTCTGGTTTTGACAACTTTTTCAGCATGTCCCTTTTGACCGATGGGAAGCGAGACTTCTTTGTAGCGCTGATTTGCCTTTCCAGGTTGCTTGGTTGGCCAAAAAGGGCGTATGCGTTTTTTCCTGAATATATTCAGGAAAAAACGCATACGCCCTTTTTGGCCAAGGGCATCATTGTCAACGTTTTGCTGCTTTTCATGTGCTTTAAAGGCGATTCGAATCTACCTCCTGAAATCTGTTTCCTGCAATTCTGCCTTGATTTCAAATCCTCTTCTTTGCCTGCCCTCAATATATTTGTGGACGAGAGTTATCATTTATAACTCTGCAGGTTTGTGAATTGCAGTGCCCTGAAGCTCCATTTTACAAGTCGCTTTTTTGGGAGCCGGCCGCAAAAGCGCAGGATGGCTTCAGGCCCTGTTCTGGTTCCGGGGGGCAGGCTGAGCCTGTGGTTAATTCTTCTTCCTGATGGGAAAATAGAGTGACCTGTGCCTGTCCCAACACCAAGAGCTAGTCTCTCATTGGTTCCCCGTCTTCCCGTTCATCCTCAGGACAAATTGCAACCTGTACGGAACAGGAGGTTAAAGGTGCTGATGCTCCAAGTAGGGAGATTGCTAGTAAAGTGGCTGGAATGGCGAACACGAGCACATGGAGATGAGAAATGAGGTGCATTTTAGAAACCTTTCCCCATCACACGGTGTACCATCTTCTGGGTTTCTCATGCATGTTTTCGATGTAGGAAGATGCCCTTGAACCTGGAGATTTGGGACCCATGCGATGGGTAGCACGCAGTATTACTTTAAAGGGTCTGCGTTTGCTCACCCAACCTCACCAAACCTCTCAGCCCCAAGAGTGTCCACCCTTATGTCTCATCCAGCTGTGGGTCTAGATATAGTCAATGCAGGTTGCATCACAGCCCCTGAACGAATTGTGTAAGAATTTCTCTCTCTTTCCCTGTCTTTGTTTCATGGGTTTTTAAAAGTAATTTATTTTTATAATGGGGTTTAGCTGCTTTTCACGGCTGTGTTTATGCCACCTTACACACACTTGACACACTAACAGAGAGATATCAATACATAGGTTTTAAGATTATTACTAGTCAGATATATTCTTGTGCGGTGAATCGGGCGTGTTGAGTCCAGTTCTCTGAGCAAGGAGTAGGTCTTGTCTATTCCATATTGGGTTTATGGAACGGTATCTGAGCTAATTTGAAACTCTTGTTTTATGTATCACCCCACCTCACCTTTCCCGTTAAGCAGCCATAGTGTGTTTTCTGCATGTGTGACTCTGTTCTGTTTTGTAATTCAGTTCAAGTGTAACGGTTTTTACATTCCCTCTATAAGTGACACCTTATGAGAAGTGTCCTTTTCTGTGTGACTTATTTCACTTAGAATCGTCTTACCTAAATCCACTCATCATGCTGCTACTAGCCTTATGACATTGATTTCATGGCTGAGTGATATTCCATTGTACATAAGGACCACAACATTTTTATCCATTTTTCGCTTTCCTGGGATATTTAAGGTGGAAGGAAGTGGAGGTCCTTGTCAACAGAGCAGCCCTAAACTTTGGGGTGCTTGTGTCTTGCTGATTTTCAATTTTCCCACTTTATCCCCCCATGCGTGGAAGTGCCCTATGCTCTCTAAGCTGTGTTTTTTAGATGTTTCAGGACACACCGTACACTTCTCCAGAGTGGCTGTTGGCAATTTACATACCGCCCATCAGTGTAGCAAGGCTCCCATTTCTCCATGGCCTGTCCTGCATTTCTGGTTTTGACAACTTTTTCAGCATGTCCCTTTTGACCGATGGGAAGCGAGACTTCTTTGTAGCGCTGATTTGCCTTTCCAGGTTGCTTGGTTGGCCAAAAAGGGCGTATGCGTTTTTTCCTGAATATATTCAGGAAAAAACGCATACGCCCTTTTTGGCCAAGGGCATCATTGTCAACGTTTTGCTGCTTTTCATGTGCTTTAAAGGCGATTCGAATCTACCTCCTGAAATCTGTTTCCTGCAATTCTGCCTTGATTTCAAATCCTCTTCTTTGCCTGCCCTCAATATATTTGTGGACGAGAGTTATCATTTATAACTCTGCAGGTTTGTGAATTGCAGTACCCTGAAGCTCCATTTTACAACTCGCTTTTTTGGGAGCCGGCCGCAAAAGCGCAGGATGGCTTCAGGCCCTGTTCTGGTTCCGGGGGGCAGGCTGAGCCTGTGGTTAATTCTTCTTCCTGATGGGAAAATAGAGTGACCTGTGCCTGTCCCAACACCAAGAGCTAGTCTCTCATTGGTTCCCCGTCTTCCCGTTCATCCTCAGGACAAATTGCAACCTGTACGGAACAGGAGGTTAAAGGTGCTGATGCTCCAAGTAGGGAGATTGCTAGTAAAGTGGCTGGAATGGCGAACACGAGCACATGGAGATGAGAAATGAGGTGCATTTTAGAAACCTTTCCCCATCACACGGTGTACCATCTTCTGGGTTTCTCATGCATGTTTTCGATGTAGGAAGATGCCCTTGAACCTGGAGATTTGGGACCCATGCGATGGGTAGCACGCAGTATTACTTTAAAGGGTCTGCGTTTGCTCACCCAACCTCACCAAACCTCTCAGCCCCAAGAGTGTCCACCCTTATGTCTCATCCAGCTGTGGGTCTAGATATAGTCAATGCAGGTTGCATCACAGCCCCTGAACGAATTGTGTAAGAATTTCTCTCTCTTTCCCTGTCTTTGTTTCATGGGTTTTTAAAAGTAATTTATTTTTATAATGGGGTTTAGCTGCTTTTCACGGCTGTGTTTATGCCACCTTACACACACTTGACACACTAACAGAGAGATATCAATACATAGGTTTTAAGATTATTACTAGTCAGATATATTCTTGTGCGGTGAATCGGGCGTGTTGAGTCCAGTTCTCTGAGCAAGGAGTAGGTCTTGTCTATTCCATATTGGGTTTATGGAACGGTATCTGAGCTAATTTGAAACTCTTGTTTTATGTATCACCCCACCTCACCTTTCCCGTTAAGCAGCCATAGTGTGTTTTCTGCATGTGTGACTCTGTTCTGTTTTGTAATTCAGTTCAAGTGTAACGGTTTTTACATTCCCTCTATAAGTGACACCTTATGAGAAGTGTCCTTTTCTGTGTGACTTATTTCACTTAGAATCGTCTTACCTAAATCCACTCATCATGCTGCTACTAGCCTTATGACATTGATTTCATGGCTGAGTGATATTCCATTGTACATAAGGACCACAACATTTTTATCCATTTTTCGCTTTCCTGGGATATTTAAGGTGGAAGGAAGTGGAGGTCCTTGTCAACAGAGCAGCCCTAAACTTTGGGGTGCTTGTGTCTTGCTGATTTTCAATTTTCCCACTTTATCCCCCCATGCGTGGAAGTGCCCTATGCTCTCTAAGCTGTGTTTTTTAGATGTTTCAGGACACACCGTACACTTCTCCAGAGTGGCTGTTGGCAATTTACATCCCGCCCATCAGTGTAGCAAGGCTCCCATTTCTCCATGGCCTGTCCTGCATTTCTGGTTTTGACACTTTTTTCAGCATGGCCCTTTTGACCGATGGGAAGCGAGACTTCTTTGTAGCGCTGATTTGCCTTTCCAGGTTGCTTGGTTGGCCAAAAAGGGCGTATGCGTTTTTTCCTGAATATATTCAGGAAAAAACGCATACGCCCTTTTTGGCCAAGGGCATCATTGTCAACGTTTTGCCGCTTTTCATGTGCTTTAAAGGCGATTCGAATCTACCTCCTGAAATCTGTTTCCTGCAATTCTGCCTTCATTTCAAATCCTCTTCTTTGCCTTCCCTCAATATATTTGTGGACGAGAGTTATCATTTATAACTCTGCAGGTTTGTGAATTGCAGTGCCCTGAAGCTCCATTTTACAAGTCGGTTTTTTGGGAGCCGGCCGCAAAAGCGCAGGATGGCTTCAGGCCCTGTTCTGGTTCCGGGGGGCAGGCTGAGCCTGTGGTTAATTCTTCTTCCTGATGGGAAAATAGAGTGACCTGTGCCTGTCCCAACACCAAGAGCTAGTCTCTCATTGGTTCCCCGTCTTCCCGTTCATCCTCAGGACAAATTGCAACCTGTACGGAACAGGAGGTTAAAGGTGCTGATGCTCCAAGTAGGGAGATTGCTAGTAAAGTGGCTGGAATGGCGAACCCGAGCACAAGGAGATGAGAAATGAGGTGCGTTTTAGAAACCTTTCCCCATCACACGGTGTACCATCTTCTGGGTTTCTCATGCATGTTTTCGATGTAGGAAGATGCCCTTGAACCTGGAGATTTGGGACCCATGCGATGGGTAACAAGCAGTATTACTTTAAAGGGTCTGCGTTTGCTCACCCAACCTCACCGAACCTCTCAGCCCCAAGAGTGTCCACCCTTATGTCTCATCCAGCTGTGGGTCTAGATATGGTCAATCCAGGTTGCATCACAGCCCCTGAACGAATTGTGTAAGAATTTCTCTCTCTTTCCCTGTCTTCGTTTCATGGGTTTTTAAAAGTAATTTATTTTTATAATGGGGTTTAGCTGCTTTTCACGGCTGTGTTTAGGCCGCTTTACACCCACTTGACACACTAACAGAGAGATATCAATACATAGGTTTTAAGATTATTACTAGTCAGATATATTCTTGTGCGGTGAATCGGGCGTGTTGAGTCCAGTTCTCTGAGCAAGGAGTAGGTCTTGTCTATTCCATATTGGGTTTATGGAACGGTATCTGAGCTAATTTGAAACTCTTGTTTTATGTATCACCCCACCTCACCTTTCCCGTTAAGCAGCCATAGTGTGTTTTCTGCATGTGTGACTCTGTTCTGTTTTGTAATTCAGTTCAAGTGTAACGGTTTTTACATTCCCTCTATAAGTGACACCTTATGAGAAGTGTCCTTTTCTGTGTGACTTATTTCACTTAGAATCGTCTTACCTAAATCCACTCATCATGCTGCTACTAGCCTTATGACATTGATTTCATGGCTGAGTGATATTCCATTGTACATAAGGACCACAACATTTTTATCCATTTTTCGCTTTCCTGGGATATTTAAGGTGGAAGGAAGTGGAGGTCCTTGTCAACAGAGCAGCCCTAAACTTTGGGGTGCTTGTGTCTTGCTGATTTTCAATTTTCCCACTTTATCCCCCCATGCGTGGAAGTGCCCTATGCTCTCTAAGCTGTGTTTTTTAGATGTTTCAGGACACACCGTACACTTCTCCAGAGTGGCTGTTGGCAATTTACATCCCGCCCATCAGTGTAGCAAGGCTCCCATTTCTCCATGGCCTGTCCTGCATTTCTGGTTTTGACACCTTTTTCAGCATGTCCCTTTTGACCGATGGGAAGCGAGACTTCTTTGTAGCGCTGATTTGCCTTTCCAGGTTGCTTGGTTGGCCAAAAAGGGCGTATGCGTTTTTTCCTGAATGTATTGAGGAAAAAACGCATACGCCCTTTTTGGCCAAGGGCATCATTGTCAACGTTTTGCCGCTTTTCATGTGCTTTAAAGGCGATTCGAATCTACCTCCTGAAATCTGTTTCCTGCAATTCTGCCTTGATTTCAAATCCTCTTCTTTGCCTTCCCTCAATATATTTGTGGACGAGAGTTATCATTTATAACTCTGCAGGTTTGTGAATTGCAGTGCCCTGAAGCTCCATTTTACAAGTCGCTTTTTTGGGAGTCGGCCGCAAAAGCGCAGGATGGCTTCAGGCCCTGTTCTGGTTCCGGGGGGCAGGCTGAGCCTGTGGTTAATTCTTCTTCCTGATGGGAAAATTGAGTGACCTGTGCCTGTCCCAACACCAAGAGCTAGTCTCTCATTGGTTCCCCGTCTTCCCGTTCATCCTCAGGACAAATTGCAACCTGTACGGAACAGGAGGTTAAAGGTGCTGATGCTCCAAGTAGGGAGATTGCTAGTAAAGTGGCTGGAATGGCGAACCCGAGCACAAGGAGATGAGAAATGCGGTGCGTTTTAGAAACCTTTCCCCATCACACGGTGTACCATCTTCTGGGTTTCTCATGCATGTTTTCGATGTAGGAAGATGCCCTTGAACCTGGAGATTTGGGACCCATGCGATGGGTAGCACGCAGTATTACTTTAAAGGGTTTGCGTTTGCTCACCCAACCTCACCAAAACTCTCAGCCCCAAGAGTGTCCACCCTTATGTCTCATCCAGCTGTGGGTCTAGATATGGTCAATCCAGGTTGCATCACAGCCCCTGAACGAATTGTGTAAGAATTTCTCTCTCTTTCCCTGTCTTTGTTTCATGGGTTTTTAAAAGTAATTTATTTTTATAATGGGGTTTAGCTGCTTTTCACGGCTGTGTTTAGGCCGCTTTACACCCACTTGACACACTAACAGAGAGATATCAATACATAGGTTTTAAGATTATTACTAGTCAGATATATTCTTGTGCGGTGAATCGGGCGTGTTGAGTCCAGTTCTCTGAGCAAGGAGTAGGTCTTGTCTATTCCATATTGGGTTTATGGAACGGTATCTGAGCTAATTTGAAACTCTTGTTTTATGTATCACCCCACCTCACCTTTCCCTTTAAGCAGCCATAGTGTGTTTTCTGCATGTGTGACTCTGTTCTGTTTTGTAATTCAGTTCAAGTGTAACGGTTTTTACATTCCCTCTATAAGTGACACCTTATGAGAAGTGTCCTTTTCTGTGTGACTTATTTCACTTAGAATCGTCTTACCTAAATCCACTCATCATGCTGCTACTAGCCTTATGACATTGATTTCATGGCTGAGTGATATTCCATTGTACATAAGGACCACAACATTTTTATCCATTTTTCGCTTTCCTGGGATATTTAAGGTGGAAGGAAGTGGAGGTCCTTGTCAACAGAGCAGCCCTAAACTTTGGGGTGCTTGTGTCTTGCTGATTTTCAATTTTCCCACTTTATCCCCCCATGCGTGGAAGTGCCCTATGCTCTCTAAGCTGTGTTTTTTAGATGTTTCAGGACACACCGTACACTTCTTCAGAGTGGCTGTTGGCAATTTACATCCCGCCCATCAGTGTAGCAAGGCTCCCATTTCTCCATGGCCTGTCCTGCATTTCTGGTTTTGACACCTTTTTCAGCATGTCCCTTTTGACCGATGGGAAGCGAGACTTCTTTGTAGCGCTGATTTGCCTTTCCAGGTTGCTTGGTTGGCCAAAAAGGGCGTATGCGTTTTTTCCTGAATATATTCAGGAAAAAACGCATACGCCCTTTTTGGCCAAGGTCATCATTGTCAACGTTTTGCCGCTTTTCATGTGCTTTAAGGGCGATTCGAATCTACCTCCTGAAATCTGTTTCCTGCAATTCTGCCTTGATTTCAAATCCTCTTCTTTGCCTTCCCTCAATATATTTGTGGACGAGAGTTATCATTTATAACTCTGCAGGTTTGTGAATTGCAGTGCCCTGAAGCTGCATTTTACAAGTCGCTTTTTTGGGAGCCGGCCGCAAAAGCGCAGGATGGCTTCAGGCCCTGTTCTGGTTCCGGGGGGCAGGCTGAGCCTGTGGTTAATTCTTCTTCCTGATGGGAAAATAGAGTGACCTGTGACTATCCCAACACCAAGAGCTAGTCTCTCATTGGTTTCCCGTCTTCCCGTTCATCCTCAGGACAAATTGCAACCTGTACGGAACAGGAGGTTAAAGGTGCTGATGCTCCAAGTAGGGAGATTGCTAGTAAAGTGGCTGGAATGGCGAACCCGAGCACAAGGAGGTGAGAAATGAGGTGCGTTTTAGAAACCTTTCCCCATCACACGGTGTACCATCTTCTGGGTTTCTCATGCATGTTTTCGATGTAGGAAGATGCCCTTGAACCTGGAGATTTGGGACCCATGCGATGGGTAGCACGCAGTATTACTTTAAAGGGTCTGCGTTTGCTCACCCAACCTCACCAAAACTCTCAGCCCCAAGAGTGTCCACCCTTATGTCTCATCCAGCTGTGGGTCTAGATATGGTCAATCCAGGTTGCATCACAGCCCCTGAACGAATTGTGTAAGAATTTCTCTCTCTTTCCCTGTCTTCGTTTCATGGGTTTTTAAAAGTAATTTATTTTTATAATGGGGTTTAGCTGCTTTTCACGGCTGTGTTTAGGCCGCTTTACACCCACTTGACACACTAACAGAGAGATATCAATACATAGGTTTTAAGATTATTACTAGTCAGATATATTCTTGTGCGGTGAATCGGGCGTGTTGAGTCCAGTTCTCTGAGCAAGGAGTAGGTCTTGTCTATTCCATATTGGGTTTATGGAACGGTATCTGAGCTAATTTGAAACTCTTGTTTTATGTATCACCCCACCTCACCTTTCCCGTTAAGCAGCCATAGTGTGTTTTCTGCATGTGTGACTCTGTTCTGTTTTGTAATTCAGTTCAAGTGTAACGGTTTTTACATTCCCTCTATAAGTGACACCTTATGAGAAGTGTCCTTTTCTGTGTGACTTATTTCACTTAGAATCGTCTTACCTAAATCCACTCATCATGCTGCTACTAGCCTTATGACATTGATTTCATGGCTGAGTGATATTCCATTGTACATAAGGACCACAACATTTTTATCCATTTTTCGCTTTCCTGGGATATTTAAGGTGGAAGGAAGTGGAGGTCCTTGTCAACAGAGCAGCCCTAAACTTTGGGGTGCTTGTGTCTTGCTGATTTTCAATTTTCCCACTTTATCCCCCCATGCGTGGAAGTGCCCTATGCTCTCTAAGCTGTGTTTTTTAGATGTTTCAGGACACACCGTACACTTCTCCAGAGTGGCTGTTGGCAATTTACATCCCGCCCATCAGTGTAGCAAGGCTCCCATTTCTCCATGGCCTGTCCTGCATTTCTGGTTTTGACACCTTTTTCAGCATGTCCCTTTTGACCGATGGGAAGCGAGACTTCTTTGTAGCGCTGATTTGCCTTTCCAGGTTGCTTGGTTGGCCAAAAAGGGCGTATGCGTTTTTTCCTGAATGTATTGAGGAAAAAACGCATACGCCCTTTTTGGCCAAGGGCATCATTGTCAACGTTTTGCCGCTTTTCATGTGCTTTAAAGGCGATTCGAATCTACCTCCTGAAATCTGTTTCCTGCAATTCTGCCTTGATTTCAAATCCTCTTCTTTGCCTTCCCTCAATATATTTGTGGACGAGAGTTATCATTTATAACTCTGCAGGTTTGTGAATTGCAGTGCCCTGAAGCTCCATTTTACAAGTCGCTTTTTTGGGAGTCGGCCGCAAAAGCGCAGGATGGCTTCAGGCCCTGTTCTGGTTCCGGGGGGCAGGCTGAGCCTGTGGTTAATTCTTCTTCCTGATGGGAAAATTGAGTGACCTGTGCCTGTCCCAACACCAAGAGCTAGTCTCTCATTGGTTCCCCGTCTTCCCGTTCATCCTCAGGACAAATTGCAACCTGTACGGAACAGGAGGTTAAAGGTGCTGATGCTCCAAGTAGGGAGATTGCTAGTAAAGTGGCTGGAATGGCGAACCCGAGCACAAGGAGATGAGAAATGCGGTGCGTTTTAGAAACCTTTCCCCATCACACGGTGTACCATCTTCTGGGTTTCTCATGCATGTTTTCGATGTAGGAAGATGCCCTTGAACCTGGAGATTTGGGACCCATGCGATGGGTAGCACGCAGTATTACTTTAAAGGGTTTGCGTTTGCTCACCCAACCTCACCAAAACTCTCAGCCCCAAGAGTGTCCACCCTTATGTCTCATCCAGCTGTGGGTCTAGATATGGTCAATCCAGGTTGCATCACAGCCCCTGAACGAATTGTGTAAGAATTTCTCTCTCTTTCCCTGTCTTTGTTTCATGGGTTTTTAAAAGTAATTTATTTTTATAATGGGGTTTAGCTGCTTTTCACGGCTGTGTTTAGGCCGCTTTACACCCACTTGACACACTAACAGAGAGATATCAATACATAGGTTTTAAGATTATTACTAGTCAGATATATTCTTGTGCGGTGAATCGGGCGTGTTGAGTCCAGTTCTCTGAGCAAGGAGTAGGTCTTGTCTATTCCATATTGGGTTTATGGAACGGTATCTGAGCTAATTTGAAACTCTTGTTTTATGTATCACCCCACCTCACCTTTCCCTTTAAGCAGCCATAGTGTGTTTTCTGCATGTGTGACTCTGTTCTGTTTTGTAATTCAGTTCAAGTGTAACGGTTTTTACATTCCCTCTATAAGTGACACCTTATGAGAAGTGTCCTTTTCTGTGTGACTTATTTCACTTAGAATCGTCTTACCTAAATCCACTCATCATGCTGCTACTAGCCTTATGACATTGATTTCATGGCTGAGTGATATTCCATTGTACATAAGGACCACAACATTTTTATCCATTTTTCGCTTTCCTGGGATATTTAAGGTGGAAGGAAGTGGAGGTCCTTGTCAACAGAGCAGCCCTAAACTTTGGGGTGCTTGTGTCTTGCTGATTTTCAATTTTCCCACTTTATCCCCCCATGCGTGGAAGTGCCCTATGCTCTCTAAGCTGTGTTTTTTAGATGTTTCAGGACACACCGTACACTTCTTCAGAGTGGCTGTTGGCAATTTACATCCCGCCCATCAGTGTAGCAAGGCTCCCATTTCTCCATGGCCTGTCCTGCATTTCTGGTTTTGACACCTTTTTCAGCATGTCCCTTTTGACCGATGGGAAGCGAGACTTCTTTGTAGCGCTGATTTGCCTTTCCAGGTTGCTTGGTTGGCCAAAAAGGGCGTATGCGTTTTTTCCTGAATATATTCAGGAAAAAACGCATACGCCCTTTTTGGCCAAGGTCATCATTGTCAACGTTTTGCCGCTTTTCATGTGCTTTAAGGGCGATTCGAATCTACCTCCTGAAATCTGTTTCCTGCAATTCTGCCTTGATTTCAAATCCTCTTCTTTGCCTTCCCTCAATATATTTGTGGACGAGAGTTATCATTTATAACTCTGCAGGTTTGTGAATTGCAGTGCCCTGAAGCTGCATTTTACAAGTCGCTTTTTTGGGAGCCGGCCGCAAAAGCGCAGGATGGCTTCAGGCCCTGTTCTGGTTCCGGGGGGCAGGCTGAGCCTGTGGTTAATTCTTCTTCCTGATGGGAAAATAGAGTGACCTGTGACTATCCCAACACCAAGAGCTAGTCTCTCATTGGTTTCCCGTCTTCCCGTTCATCCTCAGGACAAATTGCAACCTGTACGGAACAGGAGGTTAAAGGTGCTGATGCTCCAAGTAGGGAGATTGCTAGTAAAGTGGCTGGAATGGCGAACCCGAGCACAAGGAGGTGAGAAATGAGGTGCGTTTTAGAAACCTTTCCCCATCACACGGTGTACCATCTTCTGGGTTTCTCATGCATGTTTTCGATGTAGGAAGATGCCCTTGAACCTGGAGATTTGGGACCCATGCGATGGGTAGCACGCAGTATTACTTTAAAGGGTCTGCGTTTGCTCACCCAACCTCACCAAAACTCTCAGCCCCAAGAGTGTCCACCCTTATGTCTCATCCAGCTGTGGGTCTAGATATGGTCAATCCAGGTTGCATCACAGCCCCTGAACGAATTGTGTAAGAATTTCTCTCTCTTTCCCTGTCTTCGTTTCATGGGTTTTTAAAAGTAATTTATTTTTATAATGGGGTTTAGCTGCTTTTCACGGCTGTGTTTAGGCCGCTTTACACCCACTTGACACACTAACAGAGAGATATCAATACATAGGTTTTAAGATTATTACTAGTCAGATATATTCTTGTGCGGTGAATCGGGCGTGTTGAGTCCAGTTCTCTGAGCAAGGAGTAGGTCTTGTCTATTCCATATTGGGTTTATGGAACGGTATCTGAGCTAATTTGAAACTCTTGTTTTATGTATCACCCCACCTCACCTTTCCCGTTAAGCAGCCATAGTGTGTTTTCTGCATGTGTGACTCTGTTCTGTTTTGTAATTCAGTTCAAGTGGTAACGGTTTTTACATTCCCTCTATAAGTGACACCTTATGAGAAGTGTCCTTTTCTGTGTGACTTATTTCACTTAGAATCGTCTTACCTAAATCCACTCATCATGCTGCTACTAGCCTTATGACATTGATTTCATGGCTGAGTGATATTCCATTGTACATAAGGACCACAACATTTTTATCCATTTTTCGCTTTCCTGGGATATTTAAGGTGGAAGGAAGTGGAGGTCCTTGTCAACAGAGCAGCCCTAAACTTTGGGGTGCTTGTGTCTTGCTGATTTTCAATTTTCCCACTTTATCCCCCCATGCGTGGAAGTGCCCTATGCTCTCTAAGCTGTGTTTTTTAGATGTTTCAGGACACACCGTACACTTCTCCAGAGTGGCTGTTGGCAATTTACATCCCGCCCATCAGTGTAGCAAGGCTCCCATTTCTCCATGGCCTGTCCTGCATTTCTGGTTTTGACACCTTTTTCAGCATGTCCCTTTTGACCGATGGGAAGCGAGACTTCTTTGTAGCGCTGATTTGCCTTTCCAGGTTGCTTGGTTGGCCAAAAAGGGCGTATGCGTTTTTTCCTGAATGTATTGAGGAAAAAACGCATACGCCCTTTTTGGCCAAGGGCATCATTGTCAACGTTTTGCCGCTTTTCATGTGCTTTAAAGGCGATTCGAATCTACCTCCTGAAATCTGTTTCCTGCAATTCTGCCTTGATTTCAAATCCTCTTCTTTGCCTTCCCTCAATATATTTGTGGACGAGAGTTATCATTTATAACTCTGCAGGTTTGTGAATTGCAGTGCCCTGAAGCTCCATTTTACAAGTCGCTTTTTTGGGAGTCGGCCGCAAAAGCGCAGGATGGCTTCAGGCCCTGTTCTGGTTCCGGGGGGCAGGCTGAGCCTGTGGTTAATTCTTCTTCCTGATGGGAAAATTGAGTGACCTGTGCCTGTCCCAACACCAAGAGCTAGTCTCTCATTGGTTCCCCGTCTTCCCGTTCATCCTCAGGACAAATTGCAACCTGTACGGAACAGGAGGTTAAAGGTGCTGATGCTCCAAGTAGGGAGATTGCTAGTAAAGTGGCTGGAATGGCGAACCCGAGCACAAGGAGATGAGAAATGCGGTGCGTTTTAGAAACCTTTCCCCATCACACGGTGTACCATCTTCTGGGTTTCTCATGCATGTTTTCGATGTAGGAAGATGCCCTTGAACCTGGAGATTTGGGACCCATGCGATGGGTAGCACGCAGTATTACTTTAAAGGGTTTGCGTTTGCTCACCCAACCTCACCAAAACTCTCAGCCCCAAGAGTGTCCACCCTTATGTCTCATCCAGCTGTGGGTCTAGATATGGTCAATCCAGGTTGCATCACAGCCCCTGAACGAATTGTGTAAGAATTTCTCTCTCTTTCCCTGTCTTTGTTTCATGGGTTTTTAAAAGTAATTTATTTTTATAATGGGGTTTAGCTGCTTTTCACGGCTGTGTTTAGGCCGCTTTACACCCACTTGACACACTAACAGAGAGATATCAATACATAGGTTTTAAGATTATTACTAGTCAGATATATTCTTGTGCGGTGAATCGGGCGTGTTGAGTCCAGTTCTCTGAGCAAGGAGTAGGTCTTGTCTATTCCATATTGGGTTTATGGAACGGTATCTGAGCTAATTTGAAACTCTTGTTTTATGTATCACCCCACCTCACCTTTCCCTTTAAGCAGCCATAGTGTGTTTTCTGCATGTGTGACTCTGTTCTGTTTTGTAATTCAGTTCAAGTGTAACGGTTTTTACATTCCCTCTATAAGTGACACCTTATGAGAAGTGTCCTTTTCTGTGTGACTTATTTCACTTAGAATCGTCTTACCTAAATCCACTCATCATGCTGCTACTAGCCTTATGACATTGATTTCATGGCTGAGTGATATTCCATTGTACATAAGGACCACAACATTTTTATCCATTTTTCGCTTTCCTGGGATATTTAAGGTGGAAGGAAGTGGAGGTCCTTGTCAACAGAGCAGCCCTAAACTTTGGGGTGCTTGTGTCTTGCTGATTTTCAATTTTCCCACTTTATCCCCCCATGCGTGGAAGTGCCCTATGCTCTCTAAGCTGTGTTTTTTAGATGTTTCAGGACACACCGTACACTTCTTCAGAGTGGCTGTTGGCAATTTACATCCCGCCCATCAGTGTAGCAAGGCTCCCATTTCTCCATGGCCTGTCCTGCATTTCTGGTTTTGACACCTTTTTCAGCATGTCCCTTTTGACCGATGGGAAGCGAGACTTCTTTGTAGCGCTGATTTGCCTTTCCAGGTTGCTTGGTTGGCCAAAAAGGGCGTATGCGTTTTTTCCTGAATATATTCAGGAAAAAACGCATACGCCCTTTTTGGCCAAGGTCATCATTGTCAACGTTTTGCCGCTTTTCATGTGCTTTAAGGGCGATTCGAATCTACCTCCTGAAATCTGTTTCCTGCAATTCTGCCTTGATTTCAAATCCTCTTCTTTGCCTTCCCTCAATATATTTGTGGACGAGAGTTATCATTTATAACTCTGCAGGTTTGTGAATTGCAGTGCCCTGAAGCTGCATTTTACAAGTCGCTTTTTTGGGAGCCGGCCGCAAAAGCGCAGGATGGCTTCAGGCCCTGTTCTGGTTCCGGGGGGCAGGCTGAGCCTGTGGTTAATTCTTCTTCCTGATGGGAAAATAGAGTGACCTGTGACTATCCCAACACCAAGAGCTAGTCTCTCATTGGTTTCCCGTCTTCCCGTTCATCCTCAGGACAAATTGCAACCTGTACGGAACAGGAGGTTAAAGGTGCTGATGCTCCAAGTAGGGAGATTGCTAGTAAAGTGGCTGGAATGGCGAACCCGAGCACAAGGAGGTGAGAAATGAGGTGCGTTTTAGAAACCTTTCCCCATCACACGGTGTACCATCTTCTGGGTTTCTCATGCATGTTTTCGATGTAGGAAGATGCCCTTGAACCTGGAGATTTGGGACCCATGCGATGGGTAGCACGCAGTATTACTTTAAAGGGTCTGCGTTTGCTCACCCAACCTCACCAAAACTCTCAGCCCCAAGAGTGTCCACCCTTATGTCTCATCCAGCTGTGGGTCTAGATATGGTCAATCCAGGTTGCATCACAGCCCCTGAACGAATTGTGTAAGAATTTCTCTCTCTTTCCCTGTCTTCGTTTCATGGGTTTTTAAAAGTAATTTATTTTTATAATGGGGTTTAGCTGCTTTTCACGGCTGTGTTTAGGCCGCTTTACACCCACTTGACACACTAACAGAGAGATATCAATACATAGGTTTTAAGATTATTACTAGTCAGATATATTCTTGTGCGGTGAATCGGGCGTGTTGAGTCCAGTTCTCTGAGCAAGGAGTAGGTCTTGTCTATTCCATATTGGGTTTATGGAACGGTATCTGAGCTAATTTGAAACTCTTGTTTTATGTATCACCCCACCTCACCTTTCCCGTTAAGCAGCCATAGTGTGTTTTCTGCATGTGTGACTCTGTTCTGTTTTGTAATTCAGTTCAAGTGTAACGGTTTTTACATTCCCTCTATAAGTGACACCTTATGAGAAGTGTCCTTTTCTGTGTGACTTATTTCACTTAGAATCGTCTTACCTAAATCCACTCATCATGCTGCTACTAGCCTTATGACATTGATTTCATGGCTGAGTGATATTCCATTGTACATAAGGACCACAACATTTTTATCCATTTTTCGCTTTCCTGGGATATTTAAGGTGGAAGGAAGTGGAGGTCCTTGTCAACAGAGCAGCCCTAAACTTTGGGGTGCTTGTGTCTTGCTGATTTTCAATTTTCCCACTTTATCCCCCCATGCGTGGAAGTGCCCTATGCTCTCTAAGCTGTGTTTTTTAGATGTTTCAGGACACACCGTACACTTCTCCAGAGTGGCTGTTGGCAATTTACATCCCGCCCATCAGTGTAGCAAGGCTCCCATTTCTCCATGGCCTGTCCTGCATTTCTGGTTTTGACACCTTTTTCAGCATGTCCCTTTTGACCGATGGGAAGCGAGACTTCTTTGTAGCGCTGATTTGCCTTTCCAGGTTGCTTGGTTGGCCAAAAAGGGCGTATGCGTTTTTTCCTGAATGTATTGAGGAAAAAACGCATACGCCCTTTTTGGCCAAGGGCATCATTGTCAACGTTTTGCCGCTTTTCATGTGCTTTAAAGGCGATTCGAATCTACCTCCTGAAATCTGTTTCCTGCAATTCTGCCTTGATTTCAAATCCTCTTCTTTGCCTTCCCTCAATATATTTGTGGACGAGAGTTATCATTTATAACTCTGCAGGTTTGTGAATTGCAGTGCCCTGAAGCTCCATTTTACAAGTCGCTTTTTTGGGAGTCGGCCGCAAAAGCGCAGGATGGCTTCAGGCCCTGTTCTGGTTCCGGGGGGCAGGCTGAGCCTGTGGTTAATTCTTCTTCCTGATGGGAAAATTGAGTGACCTGTGCCTGTCCCAACACCAAGAGCTAGTCTCTCATTGGTTCCCCGTCTTCCCGTTCATCCTCAGGACAAATTGCAACCTGTACGGAACAGGAGGTTAAAGGTGCTGATGCTCCAAGTAGGGAGATTGCTAGTAAAGTGGCTGGAATGGCGAACCCGAGCACAAGGAGATGAGAAATGCGGTGCGTTTTAGAAACCTTTCCCCATCACACGGTGTACCATCTTCTGGGTTTCTCATGCATGTTTTCGATGTAGGAAGATGCCCTTGAACCTGGAGATTTGGGACCCATGCGATGGGTAGCACGCAGTATTACTTTAAAGGGTTTGCGTTTGCTCACCCAACCTCACCAAAACTCTCAGCCCCAAGAGTGTCCACCCTTATGTCTCATCCAGCTGTGGGTCTAGATATGGTCAATCCAGGTTGCATCACAGCCCCTGAACGAATTGTGTAAGAATTTCTCTCTCTTTCCCTGTCTTTGTTTCATGGGTTTTTAAAAGTAATTTATTTTTATAATGGGGTTTAGCTGCTTTTCACGGCTGTGTTTAGGCCGCTTTACACCCACTTGACACACTAACAGAGAGATATCAATACATAGGTTTTAAGATTATTACTAGTCAGATATATTCTTGTGCGGTGAATCGGGCGTGTTGAGTCCAGTTCTCTGAGCAAGGAGTAGGTCTTGTCTATTCCATATTGGGTTTATGGAACGGTATCTGAGCTAATTTGAAACTCTTGTTTTATGTATCACCCCACCTCACCTTTCCCTTTAAGCAGCCATAGTGTGTTTTCTGCATGTGTGACTCTGTTCTGTTTTGTAATTCAGTTCAAGTGTAACGGTTTTTACATTCCCTCTATAAGTGACACCTTATGAGAAGTGTCCTTTTCTGTGTGACTTATTTCACTTAGAATCGTCTTACCTAAATCCACTCATCATGCTGCTACTAGCCTTATGACATTGATTTCATGGCTGAGTGATATTCCATTGTACATAAGGACCACAACATTTTTATCCATTTTTCGCTTTCCTGGGATATTTAAGGTGGAAGGAAGTGGAGGTCCTTGTCAACAGAGCAGCCCTAAACTTTGGGGTGCTTGTGTCTTGCTGATTTTCAATTTTCCCACTTTATCCCCCCATGCGTGGAAGTGCCCTATGCTCTCTAAGCTGTGTTTTTTAGATGTTTCAGGACACACCGTACACTTCTTCAGAGTGGCTGTTGGCAATTTACATCCCGCCCATCAGTGTAGCAAGGCTCCCATTTCTCCATGGCCTGTCCTGCATTTCTGGTTTTGACACCTTTTTCAGCATGTCCCTTTTGACCGATGGGAAGCGAGACTTCTTTGTAGCGCTGATTTGCCTTTCCAGGTTGCTTGGTTGGCCAAAAAGGGCGTATGCGTTTTTTCCTGAATATATTCAGGAAAAAACGCATACGCCCTTTTTGGCCAAGGTCATCATTGTCAACGTTTTGCCGCTTTTCATGTGCTTTAAAGGCGATTCGAATCTACCTCCTGAAATCTGTTTCCTGCAATTCTGCCTTGATTTCAAATCCTCTTCTTTGCCTTCCCTCAATATATTTGTGGACGAGAGTTATCATTTATAACTCTGCAGGTTTGTGAATTGCAGTGCCCTGAAGCTGCATTTTACAAGTCGCTTTTTTGGGAGCCGGCCGCAAAAGCGCAGGATGGCTTCAGGCCCTGTTCTGGTTCCGGGGGGCAGGCTGAGCCTGTGGTTAATTCTTCTTCCTGATGGGAAAATAGAGTGACCTGTGCCTGTCCCAACACCAAGAGCTAGTCTCTCATTGGTTCCCCGTCTTCCCGTTCATCCTCAGGACAAATTGCAACCTGTACGGAACAGGAGGTTAAAGGTGCTGATGCTCCAAGTAGGGAGATTGCTAGTAAAGTGGCTGGAATGGCGAACCCGAGCACAAGGAGATGAGAAATGCGGTGCGTTTTAGAAACCTTTCCCCATCACACGGTGTACCATCTTCTGGGTTTCTCATGCATGTTTTCGATGTAGGAAGATGCCCTTGAACCTGGAGATTTGGGACCCATGCGATGGGTAGCACGCAGTATTACTTTAAAGGGTCTGCGTTTGCTCACCCAACCTCACCAAAACTCTCAGCCCCAAGAGTGTCCACCCTTATGTCTCATCCAGCTGTGGGTCTAGATATGGTCAATCCAGGTTGCATCACAGCCCCTGAACGAATTGTGTAAGAATTTCTCTCTCTTTCCCTGTCTTTGTTTAATGGGTTTTTAAAAGTAATTTATTTTTATAATGGGGTTTAGCTGCTTTTCACGGCTGTGTTTAGGCCGCTTTACACCCACTTGACACACTAACAGAGAGATATCAATACATAGGTTTTAAGATTATTACTAGTCAGATATATTCTTGTGCGGTGAATCGGGCGTGTTGAGTCCAGTTCTCTGAGCAAGGAGTAGGTCTTGTCTATTCCATATTGGGTTTATGGAACGGTATCTGAGCTAATTTGAAACTCTTGTTTTATGTATCACCCCACCTCACCTTTCCCTTTAAGCAGCCATAGTGTGTTTTCTGCATGTGTGACTCTGTTCTGTTTTGTAATTCAGTTCAAGTGTAACGGTTTTTACATTCCCTCTATAAGTGACACCTTATGAGAAGTGTCCTTTTCTGTGTGACTTATTTCACTTAGAATCGTCTTACCTAAATCCACTCATCATGCTGCTACTAGCCTTATGACATTGATTTCATGGCTGAGTGATATTCCATTGTACATAAGGACCACAACATTTTTATCCATTTTTCGCTTTCCTGGGATATTTAAGTTGGAAGGAAGTGGAGGTCCTTGTCAACAGAGCAGCCCTAAACTTTGGGGTGCTTGTGTCTTGCTGATTTTCAATTTTCCCACTTTATCCCCCCATGCGTGGAAGTGCCCTATGCTCTCTAAGCTGTGTTTTTTAGATGTTTCAGGACACACCGTACACTTCTTCAGAGTGGCTGTTGGCAATTTACATCCCGCCCATCAGTGTAGCAAGGCTCCCATTTCTCCATGGCCTGTCCTGCATTTCTGGTTTTGACACCTTTTTCAGCATGTCCCTTTTGACCGATGGGAAGCGAGACTTCTTTGTAGCGCTGATTTGCCTTTCCAGGTTGCTTGGTTGGCCAAAAAGGGCGTATGCGTTTTTTCCTGAATATATTCAGGAAAAAACGCATACGCCCTTTTTGGCCAAGGTCATCATTGTCAACGTTTTGCCGCTTTTCATGTGCTTTAAGGGCGATTCGAATCTACCTCCTGAAATCTGTTTCCTGCAATTCTGCCTTGATTTCAAATCCTCTTCTTTGCCTTCCCTCAATATATTTGTGGACGAGAGTTATCATTTATAACTCTGCAGGTTTGTGAATTGCAGTGCCCTGAAGCTGCATTTTACAAGTCGCTTTTTTGGGAGCCGGCCGCAAAAGCGCAGGATGGCTTCAGGCCCTGTTCTGGTTCCGGGGGGCAGGCTGAGCCTGTGGTTAATTCTTCTTCCTGATGGGAAAATAGAGTGACCTGTGACTATCCCAACACCAAGAGCTAGTCTCTCATTGGTTTCCCGTCTTCCCGTTCATCCTCAGGACAAATTGCAACCTGTACGGAACAGGAGGTTAAAGGTGCTGATGCTCCAAGTAGGGAGATTGCTAGTAAAGTGGCTGGAATGGCGAACCCGAGCACAAGGAGGTGAGAAATGAGGTGCGTTTTAGAAACCTTTCCCCATCACACGGTGTACCATCTTCTGGGTTTCTCATGCATGTTTTCGATGTAGGAAGATGCCCTTGAACCTGGAGATTTGGGACCCATGCGATGGGTAGCACGCAGTATTACTTTAAAGGGTCTGCGTTTGCTCACCCAACCTCACCAAAACTCTCAGCCCCAAGAGTGTCCACCCTTATGTCTCATCCAGCTGTGGGTCTAGATATGGTCAATCCAGGTTGCATCACAGCCCCTGAACGAATTGTGTAAGAATTTCTCTCTCTTTCCCTGTCTTCGTTTCATGGGTTTTTAAAAGTAATTTATTTTTATAATGGGGTTTAGCTGCTTTTCACGGCTGTGTTTAGGCCGCTTTACACCCACTTGACACACTAACAGAGAGATATCAATACATAGGTTTTAAGATTATTACTAGTCAGATATATTCTTGTGCGGTGAATCGGGCGTGTTGAGTCCAGTTCTCTGAGCAAGGAGTAGGTCTTGTCTATTCCATATTGGGTTTATGGAACGGTATCTGAGCTAATTTGAAACTCTTGTTTTATGTATCACCCCACCTCACCTTTCCCGTTAAGCAGCCATAGTGTGTTTTCTGCATGTGTGACTCTGTTCTGTTTTGTAATTCAGTTCAAGTGTAACGGTTTTTACATTCCCTCTATAAGTGACACCTTATGAGAAGTGTCCTTTTCTGTGTGACTTATTTCACTTAGAATCGTCTTACCTAAATCCACTCATCATGCTGCTACTAGCCTTATGACATTGATTTCATGGCTGAGTGATATTCCATTGTACATAAGGACCACAACATTTTTATCCATTTTTCGCTTTCCTGGGATATTTAAGGTGGAAGGAAGTGGAGGTCCTTGTCAACAGAGCAGCCCTAAACTTTGGGGTGCTTGTGTCTTGCTGATTTTCAATTTTCCCACTTTATCCCCCCATGCGTGGAAGTGCCCTATGCTCTCTAAGCTGTGTTTTTTAGATGTTTCAGGACACACCGTACACTTCTCCAGAGTGGCTGTTGGCAATTTACATCCCGCCCATCAGTGTAGCAAGGCTCCCATTTCTCCATGGCCTGTCCTGCATTTCTGGTTTTGACACCTTTTTCAGCATGTCCCTTTTGACCGATGGGAAGCGAGACTTCTTTGTAGCGCTGATTTGCCTTTCCAGGTTGCTTGGTTGGCCAAAAAGGGCGTATGCGTTTTTTCCTGAATATATTCAGGAAAAAACGCATACGCCCTTTTTGGCCAAGGGCATCATTGTCAACGTTTTGCCGCTTTTCATGTGCTTTAAAGGCGATTCGAATCTACCTCCTGAAATCTGTTTCCTGCAATTCTGCCTTGATTTCAAATCCTCTTCTTTGCCTTCCCTCAATATATTTGTGGACGAGAGTTATCATTTATAACTCTGCAGGTTTGTGAATTGCAGTGCCCTGAAGCTCCATTTTACAAGTCGCTTTTTTGGGAGTCGGCCGCAAAAGCGCAGGATGGCTTCAGGCCCTGTTCTGGTTCCGGGGGGCAGGCTGAGCCTGTGGTTAATTCTTCTTCCTGATGGGAAAATTGAGTGACCTGTGCCTGTCCCAACACCAAGAGCTAGTCTCTCATTGGTTCCCCGTCTTCCCGTTCATCCTCAGGACAAATTGCAACCTGTACGGAACAGGAGGTTAAAGGTGCTGATGCTCCAAGTAGGGAGATTGCTAGTAAAGTGGCTGGAATGGCGAACCCGAGCACAAGGAGATGAGAAATGCGGTGCGTTTTAGAAACCTTTCCCCATCACACGGTGTACCATCTTCTGGGTTTCTCATGCATGTTTTCGATGTAGGAAGATGCCCTTGAACCTGGAGATTTGGGACCCATGCGATGGGTAGCACGCAGTATTACTTTAAAGGGTCTGCGTTTGCTCACCCAACCTCACCAAACCTCTCAGCCCCAAGAGTGTCCACCCTTATGTCTCATCCAGCTGTGGGTCTAGATATGGTCAATCCAGGTTGCATCACAGCCCCTGAACGAATTGTGTAAGAATTTCTCTCTCTTTCCCTGTCTTTGTTTCATGGGTTTTTAAAAGTAATTTATTTTTATAATGGGGTTTAGCTGCTTTTCACAGCTGTGTTTATGCCGCTTTACACCCACTTGACACACTAACAGAGAGATATCAATACATAGGTTTTAAAATTATTACTAGTCAGATATATTCTTGTGCGGTGAATCGGGCGTGTTGAGTCCAGTTCTCTGAGCAAGGAGTAGGTCTTGTCTATTCCATATTGGGTTTATGGAACGGTATCTGAGCTAATTTGAAACTCTTGTTTTATGTATCACCCCACCTCACCTTTCCCGTTAAGCAGCCATAGTGTGTTTTCTGCATGTGTGACTCTGTTCTGTTTTGTAATTCAGTTCAAGTGTAACGGTTTTTACATTCCCTCTATAAGTGACACCTTATGAGAAGTGTCCTTTTCTGTGTGACTTATTTCACTTAGAATCGTCTTACCTAAATCCACTCATCATGCTGCTACTAGCCTTATGACATTGATTTCATGGCTGAGTGATATTCCATTGTACATAAGGACCACAACTTTTTTATCCATTTTTCGCTTTCCTGGGATATTTAAGGTGGAATGAAGTGGAGGTCCTTGTCAACAGAGCAGCCCTAAACTTTGGGGTGCTTGTGTCTTGCTGATTTTCAATTTTCCCACTTTATCCCCCCATGCGTGGAAGTGCCCTATGCTCTCTAAGCTGTGTTTTTTAGATGTTTCAGGACACACCGTACACTTCTCCAGAGTGGCTGTTGGCAATTTACATCCCGCCCATCAGTGTAGCAAGGCTCCCATTTCTCCATGGCCTGTCCTGCATTTCTGGTTTTGACAACTTTTTCAGCATGTCCCTTTTGACCGATGGGAAGCGAGACTTCTTTGTAGCGCTGATTTGCCTTTCCAGGTTGCTTGGTTGGCCAAAAAGGGCGTATGCGTTTTTTCCTGAATGTATTGAGGAAAAAACGCATACGCCCTTTTTGGCCAAGGGCATCATTGTCAACGTTTTGCCGCTTTTCATGTGCTTTAAAGGCGATTCGAATCTACCTCCTGAAATCTGTTTCCTGCAATTCTGCCTTGATTTCAAATCCTCTTCTTTGCCTTCCCTCAATATATTTGTGGACGAGAGTTATCATTTATAACTCTGCAGGTTTGTGAATTGCAGTGCCCTGAAGCTCCATTTTACAAGTCGCTTTTTTGGGAGTCGGCCGCAAAAGCGCAGGATGGCTTCAGGCCCTGTTCTGGTTCCGGGGGGCAGGCTGAGCCTGTGGTTAATTCTTCTTCCTGATGGGAAAATTGAGTGACCTGTGCCTGTCCCAACACCAAGAGCTAGTCTCTCATTGGTTCCCCGTCTTCCCGTTCATCCTCAGGACAAATTGCAACCTGTACGGAACAGGAGGTTAAAGGTGCTGATGCTCCAAGTAGGGAGATTGCTAGTAAAGTGGCTGGAATGGCGAACCCGAGCACAAGGAGATGAGAAATGCGGTGCGTTTTAGAAACCTTTCCCCATCACACGGTGTACCATCTTCTGGGTTTCTCATGCATGTTTTCGATGTAGGAAGATGCCCTTGAACCTGGAGATTTGGGACCCATGCGATGGGTAGCACGCAGTATTACTTTAAAGGGTCTGCGTTTGCTCACCCAACCTCACCAAAACTCTCAGCCCCAAGAGTGTCCACCCTTATGTCTCATCCAGCTGTGGGTCTAGATATGGTCAATCCAGGTTGCATCACAGCCCCTGAACGAATTGTGTAAGAATTTCTCTCTCTTTCCCTGTCTTTGTTTCATGGGTTTTTAAAAGTAATTTATTTTTATAATGGGGTTTAGCTGCTTTTCACGGCTGTGTTTAGGCCGCTTTACACCCACTTGACACACTAACAGAGAGATATCAATACATAGGTTTTAAGATTATTACTAGTCAGATATATTCTTGTGCGGTGAATCGGGCGTGTTGAGTCCAGTTCTCTGAGCAAGGAGTAGGTCTTGTCTATTCCATATTGGGTTTATGGAACGGTATCTGAGCTAATTTGAAACTCTTGTTTTATGTATCACCCCACCTCACCTTTCCCTTTAAGCAGCCATAGTGTGTTTTCTGCATGTGTGACTCTGTTCTGTTTTGTAATTCAGTTCAAGTGTAACGGTTTTTACATTCCCTCTATAAGTGACACCTTATGAGAAGTGTCTTTTTCTGTGTGACTTATTTCACTTAGAATCGTCTTACCTAAATCCACTCATCATGCTGCTACTAGCCTTATGACATTGATTTCATGGCTGAGTGATATTCCATTGTACATAAGGACCACAACATTTTTATCCATTTTTCGCTTTCCTGGGATATTTAAGGTGGAAGGAAGTGGAGGTCCTTGTCAACAGAGCAGCCCTAAACTTTGGGGTGCTTGTGTCTTGCTGATTTTCAATTTTCCCACTTTATCCCCCCATGCGTGGAAGTGCCCTATGCTCTCTAAGCTGTGTTTTTTAGATGTTTCAGGACACACCGTACACTTCTTCAGAGTGGCTGTTGGCAATTTACATCCCGCCCATCAGTGTAGCAAGGCTCCCATTTCTCCATGGCCTGTCCTGCATTTCTGGTTTTGACACCTTTTTCAGCATGTCCCTTTTGACCGATGGGAAGCGAGACTTCTTTGTAGCGCTGATTTGCCTTTCCAGGTTGCTTGGTTGGCCAAAAAGGGCGTATGCGTTTTTTCCTGAATATATTCAGGAAAAAACGCATACGCCCTTTTTGGCCAAGGTCATCATTGTCAACGTTTTGCCGCTTTTCATGTGCTTTAAGGGCGATTCGAATCTACCTCCTGAAATCTGTTTCCTGCAATTCTGCCTTGATTTCAAATCCTCTTCTTTGCCTTCCCTCAATATATTTGTGGACGAGAGTTATCATTTATAACTCTGCAGGTTTGTGAATTGCAGTGCCCTGAAGCTGCATTTTACAAGTCGCTTTTTTGGGAGCCGGCCGCAAAAGCGCAGGATGGCTTCAGGCCCTGTTCTGGTTCCGGGGGGCAGGCTGAGCCTGTGGTTAATTCTTCTTCCTGATGGGAAAATAGAGTGACCTGTGACTATCCCAACACCAAGAGCTAGTCTCTCATTGGTTTCCCGTCTTCCCGTTCATCCTCAGGACAAATTGCAACCTGTACGGAACAGGAGGTTAAAGGTGCTGATGCTCCAAGTAGGGAGATTGCTAGTAAAGTGGCTGGAATGGCGAACCCGAGCACAAGGAGGTGAGAAATGAGGTGCGTTTTAGAAACCTTTCCCCATCACACGGTGTACCATCTTCTGGGTTTCTCATGCATGTTTTCGATGTAGGAAGATGCCCTTGAACCTGGAGATTTGGGACCCATGCGATGGGTAGCACGCAGTATTACTTTAAAGGGTCTGCGTTTGCTCACCCAACCTCACCAAAACTCTCAGCCCCAAGAGTGTCCACCCTTATGTCTCATCCAGCTGTGGGTCTAGATATGGTCAATCCAGGTTGCATCACAGCCCCTGAACGAATTGTGTAAGAATTTCTCTCTCTTTCCCTGTCTTCGTTTCATGGGTTTTTAAAAGTAATTTATTTTTATAATGGGGTTTAGCTGCTTTTCACGGCTGTGTTTAGGCCGCTTTACACCCACTTGACACACTAACAGAGAGATATCAATACATAGGTTTTAAGATTATTACTAGTCAGATATATTCTTGTGCGGTGAATCGGGCGTGTTGAGTCCAGTTCTCTGAGCAAGGAGTAGGTCTTGTCTATTCCATATTGGGTTTATGGAACGGTATCTGAGCTAATTTGAAACTCTTGTTTTATGTATCACCCCACCTCACCTTTCCCGTTAAGCAGCCATAGTGTGTTTTCTGCATGTGTGACTCTGTTCTGTTTTGTAATTCAGTTCAAGTGTAACGGTTTTTACATTCCCTCTATAAGTGACACCTTATGAGAAGTGTCCTTTTCTGTGTGACTTATTTCACTTAGAATCGTCTTACCTAAATCCACTCATCATGCTGCTACTAGCCTTATGACATTGATTTCATGGCTGAGTGATATTCCATTGTACATAAGGACCACAACATTTTTATCCATTTTTCGCTTTCCTGGGATATTTAAGGTGGAAGGAAGTGGAGGTCCTTGTCAACAGAGCAGCCCTAAACTTTGGGGTGCTTGTGTCTTGCTGATTTTCAATTTTCCCACTTTATCCCCCCATGCGTGGAAGTGCCCTATGCTCTCTAAGCTGTGTTTTTTAGATGTTTCAGGACACACCGTACACTTCTCCAGAGTGGCTGTTGGCAATTTACATCCCGCCCATCAGTGTAGCAAGGCTCCCATTTCTCCATGGCCTGTCCTGCATTTCTGGTTTTGACACCTTTTTCAGCATGTCCCTTTTGACCGATGGGAAGCGAGACTTCTTTGTAGCGCTGATTTGCCTTTCCAGGTTGCTTGGTTGGCCAAAAAGGGCGTATGCGTTTTTTCCTGAATATATTCAGGAAAAAACGCATACGCCCTTTTTGGCCAAGGGCATCATTGTCAACGTTTTGCCGCTTTTCATGTGCTTTAAAGGCGATTCGAATCTACCTCCTGAAATCTGTTTCCTGCAATTCTGCCTTGATTTCAAATCCTCTTCTTTGCCTTCCCTCAATATATTTGTGGACGAGAGTTATCATTTATAACTCTGCAGGTTTGTGAATTGCAGTGCCCTGAAGCTCCATTTTACAAGTCGCTTTTTTGGGAGTCGGCCGCAAAAGCGCAGGATGGCTTCAGGCCCTGTTCTGGTTCCGGGGGGCAGGCTGAGCCTGTGGTTAATTCTTCTTCCTGATGGGAAAATTGAGTGACCTGTGCCTGTCCCAACACCAAGAGCTAGTCTCTCATTGGTTCCCCGTCTTCCCGTTCATCCTCAGGACAAATTGCAACCTGTACGGAACAGGAGGTTAAAGGTGCTGATGCTCCAAGTAGGGAGATTGCTAGTAAAGTGGCTGGAATGGCGAACCCGAGCACAAGGAGATGAGAAATGCGGTGCGTTTTAGAAACCTTTCCCCATCACACGGTGTACCATCTTCTGGGTTTCTCATGCATGTTTTCGATGTAGGAAGATGCCCTTGAACCTGGAGATTTGGGACCCATGCGATGGGTAGCACGCAGTATTACTTTAAAGGGTCTGCGTTTGCTCACCCAACCTCACCAAACCTCTCAGCCCCAAGAGTGTCCACCCTTATGTCTCATCCAGCTGTGGGTCTAGATATGGTCAATGCAGGTTGCATCACAGCCCCTGAACGAATTGTGTAAGAATTTCTCTCTCTTTCCCTGTCTTTGTTTCATGGGTTTTTAAAAGTAATTTATTTTTATAATGGGGTTTAGCTGCTTTTCACGGCTGTGTTTATGCCGCCTTACACACACTTGACACACTAACAGAGAGATATCAATACATAGGTTTTAAGATTATTACTAGTCAGATATATTCTTGTGCGGTGAATCGGGCGTGTTGAGTCCAGTTCTCTGAGCAAGGTGTAGGTCTTGTCTATTCCATATTGGGTTTATGGAACGGTATCTGAGCTAATTTGAAACTCTTGTTTTATGTATCACCCCACCTCACCTTTCCCGTTAAGCAGCCATAGTGTGTTTTCTGCATGTGTGACTCTGTTCTGTTTTGTAATTCAGTTCAAGTGTAACGGTTTTTACATTCCCTCTATAAGTGACACCTTATGAGAAGTGTCCTTTTCTGTGTGACTTATTTCACTTAGAATCGTCTTACCTAAATCCACTCATCATGCTGCTACTAGCCTTATGACATTGATTTCATGGCTGAGTGATATTCCATTGTACATAAGGACCACAACTTTTTTATCCATTTTTCGCTTTCCTGGGATATTTAAGGTGGAATGAAGTGGAGGTCCTTGTCAACAGAGCAGCCCTAAACTTTGGGGTGCTTGTGTCTTGCTGATTTTCAATTTTCCTACTTTATCCCCCCATGTGTGGAAGTGCCCTATGCTCTCTAAGCTGTGTTTTTTAGATGTTTCAGGACACACCGTACACTTCTCCAGAGTGGCTGTTGGCAATTTACATCCCGCCCATCAGTGTAGCAAGGCTCCCATTTCTCCATGGCCTGTCCTGCATTTCTGGTTTTGACACTTTTTTCAGCATGGCCCTTTTGACCGATGGGAAGCGAGACTTCTTTGTAGCGCTGATTTGCCTTTCCAGGTTGCTTGGTTGGCCAAAAAGGGCGTATGCGTTTTTTCCTGAATATATTCAGGAAAAAACGTATACGCCCTTTTTGGCCAAGGGCATCATTGTCAACGTTTTGCCGCTTTTCATGTGCTTTAAAGGCGATTCGAATCTACCTCCTGAAATCTGTTTCCTGCAATTCTGCCTTGATTTCAAATCCTCTTCTTTGCCTTCCCTCAATATATTTGTGGACGAGAGTTATCATTTATAACTCTGCAGGTTTGTGAATTGCAGTGCCCTGAAGCTGCATTTTACAAGTCGCTTTTTTGGGAGCCGGCCGCAAAAGCGCAGGATGGCTTCAGGCCCTGTTCTGGTTCCGGGGGGCAGGCTGAGCCTGTGGTTAATTCTTCTTCCTGATGGGAAAATAGAGTGACCTGTGACTGTCCCAACACCAAGAGCTAGTCTCTCATTGGTTTCCCGTCTTCCCGTTCATCCTCAGGACAAATTGCAACCTGTACGGAACAGGAGGTTAAAGGTGCTGATGCTCCAAGTAGGGAGATTGCTAGTAAAGTGGCTGGAATGGCGAACCCGAGCACAAGGAGGTGAGAAATGAGGTGCGTTTTAGAAACCTTTCCCCATCACACGGTGTACCATCTTCTGGGTTTCTCATGCATGTTTTCGATGTAGGAAGATGCCCTTGAACCTGGAGATTTGGGACCCATGCGATGGGTAGCACACAGTATTACTTTAAAGGGTCTGCGTTTGCTCACCCAACCTCACCAAAACTCTCAGCCCCAAGAGTGTCCACCCTTATGTCTCATCCAGCTGTGGGTCTAGATATGGTCAATCCAGGTTGCATCACAGCCCCTGAACGAATTGTGTAAGAATTTCTCTCTCTTTCCCTGTCTTTGTTTCATGGGTTTTTAAAAGTAATTTATTTTTATAATGGGGTTTAGCTGCTTTTCACAGCTGTGTTTATGCCGCTTTACACCCACTTGACACACTAACAGAGAGATATCAATACATAGGTTTTAAAATTATTACTAGTCAGATATATTCTTGTGCGGTGAATCGGGCGTGTTGAGTCCAGTTCTCTGAGCAAGGAGTAGGTCTTGTCTATTCCATATTGGGTTTATGGAACGGTATCTGAGCTAATTTGAAACTCTTGTTTTATGTATCACCCCACCTCACCTTTCCCGTTAAGCAGCCATAGTGTGTTTTCTGCATGTGTGACTCTGTTCTGTTTTGTAATTCAGTTCAAGTGTAACGGTTTTTACATTCCCTCTATAAGTGACACCTTATGAGAAGTGTCCTTTTCTGTGTGACTTATTTCACTTAGAATCGTCTTACCTAAATCCACTCATCATGCTGCTACTAGCCTTATGACATTGATTTCATGGCTGAGTGATATTCCATTGTACATAAGGACCACAACTTTTTTATCCATTTTTCGCTTTCCTGGGATATTTAAGGTGGAATGAAGTGGAGGTCCTTGTCAACAGAGCAGCCCTAAACTTTGGGGTGCTTGTGTCTTGCTGATTTTCAATTTTCCCACTTTATCCCCCCATGCGTGGAAGTGCCCTATGCTCTCTAAGCTGTGTTTTTTAGATGTTTCAGGACACACCGTACACTTCTCCAGAGTGGCTGTTGGCAATTTACATCCCGCCCATCAGTGTAGCAAGGCTCCCATTTCTCCATGGCCTGTCCTGCATTTCTGGTTTTGACAACTTTTTCAGCATGTCCCTTTTGACCGATGGGAAGCGAGACTTCTTTGTAGCGCTGATTTGCCTTTCCAGGTTGCTTGGTTGGCCAAAAAGGGCGTATGCGTTTTTTCCTGAATGTATTGAGGAAAAAACGCATACGCCCTTTTTGGCCAAGGGCATCATTGTCAACGTTTTGCCGCTTTTCATGTGCTTTAAAGGCGATTCGAATCTACCTCCTGAAATCTGTTTCCTGCAATTCTGCCTTGATTTCAAATCCTCTTCTTTGCCTTCCCTCAATATATTTGTGGACGAGAGTTATCATTTATAACTCTGCAGGTTTGTGAATTGCAGTGCCCTGAAGCTCCATTTTACAAGTCGCTTTTTTGGGAGTCGGCCGCAAAAGCGCAGGATGGCTTCAGGCCCTGTTCTGGTTCCGGGGGGCAGGCTGAGCCTGTGGTTAATTCTTCTTCCTGATGGGAAAAGTGAGTGACCTGTGCCTGTCCCAACACCAAGAGCTAGTCTCTCATTGGTTCCCCGTCTTCCCGTTCATCCTCAGGACAAATTGCAACCTGTACGGAACAGGAGGTTAAAGGTGCTGATGCTCCAAGTAGGGAGATTGCTAGTAAAGTGGCTGGAATGGCGAACCCGAGCACAAGGAGATGAGAAATGCGGTGCGTTTTAGAAACCTTTCCCCATCACACGGTGTACCATCTTCTGGGTTTCTCATGCATGTTTTCGATGTAGGAAGATGCCCTTGAACCTGGAGATTTGGGACCCATGCGATGGGTAGCACGCAGTATTACTTTAAAGGGTCTGCGTTTGCTCACCCAACCTCACCAAAACTCTCAGCCCCAAGAGTGTCCACCCTTATGTCTCATCCAGCTGTGGGTCTAGATATGGTCAATCCAGGTTGCATCACAGCCCCTGAACGAATTGTGTAAGAATTTCTCTCTCTTTCCCTGTCTTTGTTTCATGGGTTTTTAAAAGTAATTTATTTTTATAATGGGGTTTAGCTGCTTTTCACGGCTGTGTTTAGGCCGCTTTACACCCACTTGACACACTAACAGAGAGATATCAATACATAGGTTTTAAGATTATTACTAGTCAGATATATTCTTGTGCGGTGAATCGGGCGTGTTGAGTCCAGTTCTCTGAGCAAGGAGTAGGTCTTGTCTATTCCATATTGGGTTTATGGAACGGTATCTGAGCTAATTTGAAACTCTTGTTTTATGTATCACCCCACCTCACCTTTCCCTTTAAGCAGCCATAGTGTGTTTTCTGCATGTGTGACTCTGTTCTGTTTTGTAATTCAGTTCAAGTGTAACGGTTTTTACATACCCTCTATAAGTGACACCTTATGAGAAGTGTCCTTTTCTGTGTGACTTATTTCACTTAGAATCGTCTTACCTAAATCCACTCATCATGCTGCTACTAGCCTTATGACATTGATTTCATGGCTGAGTGATATTCCATTGTACATAAGGACCACAACATTTTTATCCATTTTTCGCTTTCCTGGGATATTTAAGGTGGAAGGAAGTGGAGGTCCTTGTCAACAGAGCAGCCCTAAACTTTGGGGTGCTTGTGTCTTGCTGATTTTCAATTTTCCCACTTTATCCCCCCATGCGTGGAAGTGCCCTATGCTCTCTAAGCTGTGTTTTTTAGATGTTTCAGGACACACCGTACACTTCTTCAGAGTGGCTGTTGGCAATTTACATCCCGCCCATCAGTGTAGCAAGGCTCCCATTTCTCCATGGCCTGTCCTGCATTTCTGGTTTTGACACCTTTTTCAGCATGTCCCTTTTGACCGATGGGAAGCGAGACTTCTTTGTAGCGCTGATTTGCCTTTCCAGGTTGCTTGGTTGGCCAAAAAGGGCGTATGCGTTTTTTCCTGAATATATTCAGGAAAAAACGCATACGCCCTTTTTGGCCAAGGTCATCATTGTCAACGTTTTGCCGCTTTTCATGTGCTTTAAAGGCGATTCGAATCTACCTCCTGAAATCTGTTTCCTGCAATTCTGCCTTGATTTCAAATCCTCTTCTTTGCCTTCCCTCAATATATTTGTGGACGAGAGTTATCATTTATAACTCTGCAGGTTTGTGAATTGCAGTGCCCTGAAGCTGCATTTTACAAGTCGCTTTTTTGGGAGCCGGCCGCAAAAGCGCAGGATGGCTTCAGGCCCTGTTCTGGTTCCGGGGGGCAGGCTGAGCCTGTGGTTAATTCTTCTTCCTGATGGGAAAATAGAGTGAACTGTGACTATCCCAACACCAAGAGCTAGTCTCTCATTGGTTTCCCGTCTTCCCGTTCATCCTCAGGACAAATTGCAACCTGTACGGAACAGGAGGTTAAAGGTGCTGATGCTCCAAGTAGGGAGATTGCTAGTAAAGTGGCTGGAATGGCGAACCCGAGCACAAGGAGGTGAGAAATGAGGTGCGTTTTAGAAACCTTTCCCCATCACACGGTGTACCATCTTCTGGGTTTCTCATGCATGTTTTCGATGTAGGAAGATGCCCTTGAACCTGGAGATTTGGGACCCATGCGATGGGTAGCACGCAGTATTACTTTAAAGGGTCTGCGTTTGCTCACCAAACCTCACCAAAACTCTCAGCCCCAAGAGTGTCCACCCTTATGTCTCATCCAGCTGTGGGTCTAGATATGGTCAATCCAGGTTGCATCACAGCCCCTGAACGAATTGTGTAAGAATTTCTCTCTCTTTCCCTGTCTTCGTTTCATGGGTTTTTAAAAGTAATTTATTTTTATAATGGGGTTTAGCTGCTTTTCACGGCTGTGTTTAGGCCGCTTTACACCCACTTGACACACTAACAGAGAGATATCAATACATAGGTTTTAAGATTATTACTAGTCAGATATATTCTTGTGCGGTGAATCGGGCGTGTTGAGTCCAGTTCTCTGAGCAAGGAGTAGGTCTTGTCTATTCCATATTGGGTTTATGGAACGGTATCTGAGCTAATTTGAAACTCTTGTTTTATGTATCACCCCACCTCACCTTTCCCGTTAAGCAGCCATAGTGTGTTTTCTGCATGTGTGACTCTGTTCTGTTTTGTAATTCAGTTCAAGTGTAACGGTTTTTACATTCCCTCTATAAGTGACACCTTATGAGAAGTGTCCTTTTCTGTGTGACTTATTTCACTTAGAATCGTCTTACCTAAATCCACTCATCATGCTGCTACTAGCCTTATGACATTGATTTCATGGCTGAGTGATATTCCATTGTACATAAGGACCACAACTTTTTTATCCATTTTTCGCTTTCCTGGGATATTTAAGGTGGAATGAAGTGGAGGTCCTTGTCAACAGAGCAGCCCTAAACTTTGGGGTGCTTGTGTCTTGCTGATTTTCAATTTTCCCACTTTATCCCCCCATGCGTGGAAGTGCCCTATGCTCTCTAAGCTGTGTTTTTTAGATGTTTCAGGACACACCGTACACTTCTCCAGAGTGGCTGTTGGCAATTTACATCCCGCCCATCAGTGTAGCAAGGCTCCCATTTCTCCATGGCCTGTCCTGCATTTCTGGTTTTGACAACTTTTTCAGCATGTCCCTTTTGACCGATGGGAAGCGAGACTTCTTTGTAGCGCTGATTTGCCTTTCCAGGTTGCTTGGTTGGCCAAAAAGGGCGTATGCGTTTTTTCCTGAATGTATTGAGGAAAAAACGCATACGCCCTTTTTGGCCAAGGGCATCATTGTCAACGTTTTGCCGCTTTTCATGTGCTTTAAAGGCGATTCGAATCTACCTCCTGAAATCTGTTTCCTGCAATTCTGCCTTGATTTCAAATCCTCTTCTTTGCCTTCCCTCAATATATTTGTGGACGAGAGTTATCATTTATAACTCTGCAGGTTTGTGAATTGCAGTGCCCTGAAGCTCCATTTTACAAGTCGCTTTTTTGGGAGTCGGCCGCAAAAGCGCAGGATGGCTTCAGGCCCTGTTCTGGTTCCGGGGGGCAGGCTGAGCCTGTGGTTAATTCTTCTTCCTGATGGGAAAATTGAGTGACCTGTGCCTGTCCCAACACCAAGAGCTAGTCTCTCATTGGTTCCCCGTCTTCCCGTTCATCCTCAGGACAAATTGCAACCTGTACGGAACAGGAGGTTAAAGGTGCTGATGCTCCAAGTAGGGAGATTGCTAGTAAAGTGGCTGGAATGGCGAACCCGAGCACAAGGAGATGAGAAATGCGGTGCGTTTTAGAAACCTTTCCCCATCACACGGTGTACCATCTTCTGGGTTTCTCATGCATGTTTTCGATGTAGGAAGATGCCCTTGAACCTGGAGATTTGGGACCCATGCGATGGGTAGCACGCAGTATTACTTTAAAGGGTCTGCGTTTGCTCACCCAACCTCACCAAAACTCTCAGCCCCAAGAGTGTCCACCCTTATGTCTCATCCAGCTGTGGGTCTAGATATGGTCAATCCAGGTTGCATCACAGCCCCTGAACGAATTGTGTAAGAATTTCTCTCTCTTTCCCTGTCTTTGTTTCATGGGTTTTTAAAAGTAATTTATTTTTATAATGGGGTTTAGCTGCTTTTCACGGCTGTGTTTAGGCCGCTTTACACCCACTTGACACACTAACAGAGAGATATCAATACATAGGTTTTAAGATTATTACTAGTCAGATATATTCTTGTGCGGTGAATCGGGCGTGTTGAGTCCAGTTCTCTGAGCAAGGAGTAGGTCTTGTCTATTCCATATTGGGTTTATGGAACGGTATCTGAGCTAATTTGAAACTCTTGTTTTATGTATCACCCCACCTCACCTTTCCCTTTAAGCAGCCATAGTGTGTTTTCTGCATGTGTGACTCTGTTCTGTTTTGTAATTCAGTTCAAGTGTAACGGTTTTTACATTCCCTCTATAAGTGACACCTTATGAGAAGTGTCCTTTTCTGTGTGACTTATTTCACTTAGAATCGTCTTACCTAAATCCACTCATCATGCTGCTACTAGCCTTATGACATTGATTTCATGGCTGAGTGATATTCCATTGTACATAAGGACCACAACATTTTTATCCATTTTTCGCTTTCCTGGGATATTTAAGGTGGAAGGAAGTGGAGGTCCTTGTCAACAGAGCAGCCCTAAACTTTGGGGTGCTTGTGTCTTGCTGATTTTCAATTTTCCCACTTTATCCCCCCATGCGTGGAAGTGCCCTATGCTCTCTAAGCTGTGTTTTTTAGATGTTTCAGGACACACCGTACACTTCTTCAGAGTGGCTGTTGGCAATTTACATCCCGCCCATCAGTGTAGCAAGGCTCCCATTTCTCCATGGCCTGTCCTGCATTTCTGGTTTTGACACCTTTTTCAGCATGTCCCTTTTGACCGATGGGAAGCGAGACTTCTTTGTAGCGCTGATTTGCCTTTCCAGGTTGCTTGGTTGGCCAAAAAGGGCGTATGCGTTTTTTCCTGAATATATTCAGGAAAAAACGCATACGCCCTTTTTGGCCAAGGTCATCATTGTCAACGTTTTGCCGCTTTTCATGTGCTTTAAAGGCGATTCGAATCTACCTGCTGAAATCTGTTTCCTGCAATTCTGCCTTGATTTCAAATCCTCTTCTTTGCCTTCCCTCAATATATTTGTGGACGAGAGTTATCATTTATAACTCTGCAGGTTTGTGAATTGCAGTGCCCTGAAGCTGCATTTTACAAGTCGCTTTTTTGGGAGCCGGCCGCAAAAGCGCAGGATGGCTTCAGGCCCTGTTCTGGTTCCGGGGGGCAGGCTGAGCCTGTGGTTAATTCTTCTTCCTGATGGGAAAATAGAGTGACCTGTGCCTGTCCCAACACCAAGAGCTAGTCTCTCATTGGTTCCCCGTCTTCCCGTTCATCCTCAGGACAAATTGCAACCTGTACGGAACAGGAGGTTAAAGGTGCTGATGCTCCAAGTAGGGAGATTGCTAGTAAAGTGGCTGGAATGGCGAACCCGAGCACAAGGAGGTGAGAAATGAGGTGCGTTTTAGAAACCTTTCCCCATCACACGGTGTACCATCTTCTGGGTTTCTCATGCATGTTTTCGATGTAGGAAGATGCCCTTGAACCTGGAGATTTGGGACCCATGCGATGGGTAGCACGCAGTATTACTTTAAAGGGTCTGCGTTTGCTCACCCAACCTCACCGAACCTCTCAGCCCCAAGAGTGTCCACCCTTATGTCTCATCCAGCTGTGGGTCTAGATATGGTCAATCCAGGTTGCATCACAGCCCCTGAACGAATTGTGTAAGTATTTCTCTCTCTTTCCCTGTCTTTGTTTCATGGGTTTTTAAAAGTAATTTATTTTTATAATGGGGTTTAGCTGCTTTTCACGGCTGTGTTTAGGCCGCTTTACACCCACTTGACACACTAACAGAGAGATATCAATACATAGGTTTTAAGATTATTACTAGTCAGATATATTCTTGTGCGGTGAATCGGGCGTGTTGAGTCCAGTTCTCTGAGCAAGGAGTAGGTCTTGTCTATTCCATATTGGGTTTATGGAACGGTATCTGAGCTAATTTGAAACTCTTGTTTTATGTATCACCCCACCTCACCTTTCCCGTTAAGCAGCCATAGTGTGTTTTCTGCATGTGTGACTCTGTTCTGTTTTGTAATTCAGTTCAAGTGTAACGGTTTTTACATTCCCTCTATAAGTGACACCTTATGAGAAGTGTCCTTTTCTGTGTGACTTATTTCACTTAGAATCGTCTTACCTAAATCCACTCATCATGCTGCTACTAGCCTTATGACATTGATTTCATGGCTGAGTGATATTCCATTGTACATAAGGACCACAACATTTTTATCCATTTTTCGCTTTCCTGGGATATTTAAGGTGGAAGGAAGTGGAGGTCCTTGTCAACAGAGCAGCCCTAAACTTTGGGGTGCTTGTGTCTTGCTGATTTTCAATTTTCCCACTTTATCCCCCCATGCGTGGAAGTGCCCTATGCTCTCTAAGCTGTGTTTTTTAGATGTTTCAGGACACACCGTACACTTCTCCAGAGTGGCTGTTGGCAATTTACATCCCGCCCATCAGTGTAGCAAGGCTCCCATTTCTCCATGGCCTGTCCTGCATTTCTGGTTTTGACACCTTTTTCAGCATGTCCCTTTTGACCGATGGGAAGCGAGACTTCTTTGTAGCGCTGATTTGCCTTTCCAGGTTGCTTGGTTGGCCAAAAAGGGCGTATGCGTTTTTTCCTGAATATATTCAGGAAAAAACGCATACGCCCTTTTTGGCCAAGGGCATCATTGTCAACGTTTTGCCGCTTTTCATGTGCTTTAAAGGCGATTCGAATCTACCTCCTGAAATCTGTTTCCTGCAATTCTGCCTTGATTTCAAATCCTCTTCTTTGCCTTCCTTCAATATATTTGTGGACGAGAGTTATCATTTATAACTCTGCAGGTTTGTGAATTGCAGTGCCCTGAAGCTCCATTTTACAAGTCGCTTTTTTGGGAGCCGGCCGCAAAAGCGCAGGATGGCTTCAGGCCCTGTTCTGGTTCCGGGGGGCAGGCTGAGCCTGTGGTTAATTCTTCTTCCTGATGGGAAAATAGAGTGACCTGTGCCTGTCCCAACACCAAGAGCTAGTCTCTCATTGGTTCCCCGTCTTCCCGTTCATCCTCAGGACAAATTGCAACCTGTACGGAACAGGAGGTTAAAGGTGCTGATGCTCCAAGTAGGGAGATTGCTAGTAAAGTGGCTGGAATGGCGAACACGAGCACAAGGAGATGAGAAATGAGGTGCATTTTAGAAACCTTTCCCCATCACACGGTGTACCATCTTCTGGGTTTCTCATGCATGTTTTCGATGTAGGAAGATGCCCTTGAACCTGGAGATTTGGGACCCATGCGATGGGTAGCACGCAGTATTACTTTAAAGGGTCTGCATTAGCTCACCCAACCTCACCAAACCTCTCAGCCCCAAGAGTGTCCACCCTTATGTCTCATCCAGCTGTGGGTCTAGATATGGTCAATGCAGGTTGCATCACAGCCCCTGAACGAATTGTGTAAGAATTTCTCTCTCTTTCCCTGTCTTTGTTTCATGGGTTTTTAAAAGTAATTTATTTTTATAATGGAGTTTAGCTGCTTTTCACGGCTGTGTTTATGCCGCCTTACACACACTTGACACACTAACAGAGAGATATCAATACATAGGTTTTAAGATTATTACTAGTCAGATATATTCTTGTGCGGTGAATCGGGCGTGTTGAGTCCAGTTCTCTGAGCAAGGGGTAGGTCTTGTCTATTCCATATTGGGTTTATGGAACGGTATCTGAGCTAATTTGAAACTCTTGTTTTATGTATCACCCCACCTCACCTTTCCCGTTAAGCAGCCATAGTGTGTTTTCTGCATGTGTGACTCTGTTCTGTTTTGTAATTCAGTTCAAGTGTAACGGTTTTTACATTCCCTCTATAAGTGACACCTTATGAGAAGTGTCCTTTTCTGTGTGACTTATTTCACTTAGAATCGTCTTACCTAAATCCACTCATCATGCTGCTACTAGCCTTATGACATTGATTTCATGGCTGAGTGATATTCCATTGTACATAAGGACCACAACATTTTTATCCATTTTTCGCTTTCCTGGGATATTTAAGGTGGAAGGAAGTGGAGGTCCTTGTCAACAGAGCAGCCCTAAACTTTGGGGTGCTTGTGTCTTGCTGATTTTCAATTTTCCCACTTTATCCCCCCATGCGTGGAAGTGCCCTATGCTCTCTAAGCTGTGTTTTTTAGATGTTTCAGGACACACCGTACACTTCTCCAGAGTGGCTGTTGGCAATTTACATCCCGCCCATCAGTGTAGCAAGGCTCCCATTTCTCCATGGCCTGTCCTGCATTTCTGGTTTTGACACCTTTTTCAGCATGTCCCTTTTGACCGATGGGAAGCGAGACTTCTTTGTAGCGCTGATTTGCCTTTCCAGGTTGCTTGGTTGGCCAAAAAGGGCGTATGCGTTTTTTCCTGAATATATTCAGGAAAAAACGCATACGCCCTTTTTGGCCAAGGGCATCATTGTCAACGTTTTGCCGCTTTTCATGTGCTTTAAAGGCGATTCGAATCTACCTCCTGAAATCTGTTTCCTGCAATTCTGCCTTGATTTCAAATCCTCTTCTTTGCCTTCCTTCAATATATTTGTGGACGAGAGTTATCATTTATAACTCTGCAGGTTTGTGAATTGCAGTGCCCTGAAGCTCCATTTTACAAGTCGCTTTTTTGGGAGCCGGCCGCAAAAGCGCAGGATGGCTTCAGGCCCTGTTCTGGTTCCGGGGGGCAGGCTGAGCCTGTGGTTAATTCTTCTTCCTGATGGGAAAATAGAGTGACCTGTGCCTGTCCCAACACCAAGAGCTAGTCTCTCATTGGTTCCCCGTCTTCCCGTTCATCCTCAGGACAAATTGCAACCTGTACGGAACAGGAGGTTAAAGGTGCTGATGCTCCAAGTAGGGAGATTGCTAGTAAAGTGGCTGGAATGGCGAACACGAGCACAAGGAGATGAGAAATGAGGTGCATTTTAGAAACCTTTCCCCATCACACGGTGTACCATCTTCTGGGTTTCTCATGCATGTTTTCGATGTAGGAAGATGCCCTTGAACCTGGAGATTTGGGACCCATGCGATGGGTAGCACGCAGTATTACTTTAAAGGGTCTGCATTAGCTCACCCAACCTCACCAAACCTCTCAGCCCCAAGAGTGTCCACCCTTATGTCTCATCCAGCTGTGGGTCTAGATATGGTCAATGCAGGTTGCATCACAGCCCCTGAACGAATTGTGTAAGAATTTCTCTCTCTTTCCCTGTCTTTGTTTCATGGGTTTTTAAAAGTAATTTATTTTTATAATGGAGTTTAGCTGCTTTTCACGGCTGTGTTTATGCCGCCTTACACACACTTGACACACTAACAGAGAGATATCAATACATAGGTTTTAAGATTATTACTAGTCAGATATATTCTTGTGCGGTGAATCGGGCGTGTTGAGTCCAGTTCTCTGAGCAAGGGGTAGGTCTTGTCTATTCCATATTGGGTTTATGGAACGGTATCTGAGCTAATTTGAAACTCTTGTTTTATGTATCACCCCACCTCACCTTTCCCGTTAAGCAGCCATAGTGTGTTTTCTGCATGTGTGACTCTGTTCTGTTTTGTAATTCAGTTCAAGTGTAACGGTTTTTACATTCCCTCTATAAGTGACACCTTATGAGAAGTGTCCTTTTCTGTGTGACTTATTTCACTTAGAATCGTCTTACCTAAATCCACTCATCATGCTGCTACTAGCCTTATGACATTGATTTCATGGCTGAGTGATATTCCATTGTACATAAGGACCACAACTTTTTTATCCATTTTTCGCTTTCCTGGGATATTTAAGGTGGAAGGAAGTGGAGGTCCTTGTCAACAGAGCAGCCCTAAACTTTGGGGTGCTTGTGTCTTGCTGATTTTCAATTTTCCCACTTTATCCCCCCATGCGTGGAAGTGCCCTATGGTCTCTAAGCTGTGTTTTTTAGATGTTTCAGGACACACCGTACACTTCTCCAGAGTGGCTGTTGGCAATTTACATCCCGCCCATCAGTGTAGCAAGGCTCCCATTTCTCCATGGCCTGTCCTGCATTTCTGTTTTTGACACCTTTTTCAGCATGTCCCTTTTGACCGATGGGAAGCGAGACTTCTTTGTAGCGCTGATTTGCCTTTCCAGGTTGCTTGGTTGGCCAAAAAGGGCGTATGCGTTTTTTCCTGAATATATTCAGGAAAAAACGCATACGCCCTTTTTGGCCAAGGGCATCATTGTCAACGTTTTGCCACTTTTCATGTGCTTTAAAGACGATTCGAATCTACCTCCTGAAATCTGTTTCCTGCAATTCTGCCTTGATTTCAAATCCTCTTCTTTGCCTTCCCTCAATATATTTGTGGACGAGAGTTATCATTTATAACTCTGCAGGTTTGTGAATTGCAGTGCCCTGAAGCTGCATTTTACAAGTCGCTTTTTTGGGAGCCGGCCGCAAAAGCGCAGGATGGCTTCAGGCCCTGTTCTGGTTCCGGGGGGCAGGCTGAGCCTGTGGTTAATTCTTCTTCCTGATGGGAAAATAGAGTGACCTGTGACTGTCCCAACACCAAGAGCTAGTCTCTCATTGGTTTCCCGTCTTCCCGTTCATCCTCAGGACAAATTGCAACCTGTACGGAACAGGAGGTTAAAGGTGCTGATGCTCCAAGTAGGGAGATTGCTAGTAAAGTGGCTGGAATGGCGAACCCGAGCACAAGGAGGTGAGAAATGAGGTGCGTTTTAGAAACCTTTCCCCATCACACGGTGTACCATCTTCTGGGTTTCTCATGCATGTTTTCGATGTAGGAAGATGCCCTTGAACCTGGAGATTTGGGACCCATGCGATGGGTAGCACGCAGTATTACTTTAAAGGGTCTGCATTAGCTCACCCAACCTCACCAAACCTCTCAGCCCCAAGAGTGTCCACCCTTATGTCTCATCCAGCTGTGGGTCTAGATATGGTCAATGCAGGTTGCATCACAGCCCCTGAACGAATTGTGTAAGAATTTCTCTCTCTTTCCCTGTCTTTGTTTCATGGGTTTTTAAAAGTAATTTATTTTTATAATGGAGTTTAGCTGCTTTTCACGGCTGTGTTTATGCCGCCTTACACACACTTGACACACTAACAGAGAGATATCAATACATAGGTTTTAAGATTATTACTAGTCAGATATATTCTTGTGCGGTGAATCGGGCGTGTTGAGTCCAGTTCTCTGAGCAAGGGGTAGGTCTTGTCCATTCCATATTGGGTTTATGGAACGGTATCTGAGCTAATTTGAAACTCTTGTTTTATGTATCACCCCACCTCACCTTTCCCGTTAAGCAGCCATAGTGTGTTTTCTGCATGTGTGACTCTGTTCTGTTTTGTAATTCAGTTCAAGTGTAACGGTTTTTACATTCCCTCTATAAGTGACACCTTATGAGAAGTGTCCTTTTCTGTGTGACTTATTTCACTTAGAATCGTCTTACCTAAATCCACTCATCATGCTGCTACTAGCCTTATGACATTGATTTCATGGCTGAGTGATATTCCATTGTACATAAGGACCACAACTTTTTTATCCATTTTTCGCTTTCCTGGGATATTTAAGGTGGAAGGAAGTGGAGGTCCTTGTCAACAGAGCAGCCCTAAACTTTGGGGTGCTTGTGTCTTGCTGATTTTCAATTTTCCCACTTTATCCCCCCATGCGTGGAAGTGCCCTATGCTCTCTAAGCTGTGTTTTTTAGATGTTTCAGGACACACCGTACACTTCTCCAGAGTGGCTGTTGGCAATTTACATCCCGCCCATCAGTGTAGCAAGGCTCCCATTTCTCCATGGCCTGTCCTGCATTTCTGGTTTTGACACCTTTTTCAGCATGTCCCTTTTGACCGATGGGAAGCGAGACTTCTTTGTAGCGCTGATTTGCCTTTCCAGGTTGCTTGGTTGGCCAAAAAGGGCGTATGCGTTTTTTCCTGAATATATTCAGGAAAAAACGCATACGCCCTTTTTGGCCAAGGGCATCATTGTCAACGTTTTGCCGCTTTTCATGTGCTTTAAAGGCGATTCGAATCTACCTCCTGAAATCTGTTTCCTGCAATTCTGCCTTGATTTCAAATCCTCTTCTTTGCCTTCCCTCAATATATTTGTGGACGAGAGTTATCATTTATAACTCTGCAGGTTTGTGAATTGCAGTGCCCTGAAGCTGCATTTTACAAGTCGCTTTTTTGGGAGCCGGCCGCAAAAGCGCAGGATGGCTTCAGGCCCTGTTCTGGTTCCGGGGGGCAGGCTGAGCCTGTGGTTAATTCTTCTTCCTGATGGGAAAATAGAGTGACCTGTGACTGTCCCAACACCAAGAGCTAGTCTCTCATTGGTTTCCCGTCTTCCCGTTCATCCTCAGGACAAATTGCAACCTGTACGGAACAGGAGGTTAAAGGTGCTGATGCTCCAAGTAGGGAGATTGCTAGTAAAGTGGCTGGAATGGCGAACACGAGCACAAGGAGGTGAGAAATGAGGTGCGTTTTAGAAACCTTTCCCCATCACACGGTGTACCATCTTCTGGGTTTCTCATGCATGTTTTCGATGTAGGAAGATGCCCTTGAACCTGGAGATTTGGGACCCATGCGATGGGTAGCACGCAGTATTACTTTAAAGGGTCTGCGTTTGCTCACCCAACCTCACCAAACCTCTCAGCCCCAAGAGTGTCCACCCTTATGTCTCATCCAGCTGTGGGTCTAGATATGGTCAATCCAGGTTGCATCACAGCCCCTGAACGAATTGTGTAAGAATTTCTCTCTCTTTCCCTGTCTTTGTTTCATGGGTTTTTAAAAGTAATTTATTTTTATAATGGGGTTTAGCTGCTTTTCACGGCTGTGTTTAGGCCGCTTTACACCCACTTGACACACTAACAGAGAGATATCAATACATAGGTTTTAAGATTATTACTAGTCAGATATATTCTTGTGCGGTGAATCGGGCGTGTTGAGTCCAGTTCTCTGAGCAAGGAGTAGGTCTTGTCTATTCCATATTGTGTTTATGGAACGGTATCTGAGCTAATTTGAAACTCTTGTTTTATGTATCACCCCACCTCACCTTTCCCGTTAAGCAGCCATAGTGTGTTTTCTGCATGTGTGACTCTGTTCTGTTTTGTAATTCAGTTCAAGTGTAACGGTTTTTACATTCCCTCTATAAGTGACACCTTAGGAGAAGTGTCCTTTTCTGTGTGACTTATTTCACTTAGAATCGTCTTACCTAAATCCACTCATCATGCTGCTACTAGCCTTATGACATTGATTTCATGGCTGAGTGATATTCCATTGTACATAAGGACCACAACTTTTTTATCCATTTTTCGCTTTCCTGGGATATTTAAGGTGGAAGGAAGTGGAGGTCCTTGTCAACAGAGCAGCCCTAAACTTTGGGGTGCTTGTGTCTTGCTGATTTTCAATTTTCCCACTTTATCCCCCCATGCGTGGAAGTGCCCTATGCTCTCTAAGCTGTGTTTTTTAGATGTTTCAGGACACACCGTACACTTCTCCAGAGTGGCTGTTGACAATTTACATCCCGCCCATCAGTGTAGCAAGGCTCCCATTTCTCCATGGCCTGTCCTGCATTTCTGGTTTTGACAACTTTTTCAGCATGTCCCTTTTGACCGATGGGAAGCGAGACTTCTTTGTAGCGCTGATTTGCCTTTCCAGGTTGCTTGGTTGGCCAAAAAGGGCGTATGCGTTTTTTCCTGAATATATTCAGGAAAAAACGCATACGCCCTTTTTGGCCAAGGGCATCATTGTCAACGTTTTGCCGCTTTTCATGTGCTTTAAAGGCGATTCGAATCTACCTCCTGAAATCTGTTTCCTGCAATTCTGCCTTGATTTCAAATCCTCTTCTTTGCCTTCCCTCAATATATTTGTGGACGAGAGTTATCATTTATAACTCTGCAGGTTTGTGAATTGCAGTGCCCTGAAGCTCCATTTTACAAGTCGGTTTTTTGGGAGCCGGCCGCAAAAGCGCAGGATGGCTTCAGGCCCTGTTCTGGTTCCGGGGGGCAGGCTGAGCCTGTGGTTAATTCTTCTTCCTGATGGGAAAATAGAGTGACCTGTGCCTGTCCCAGCACCAAGAGCTAGTCTCTCATTGGTTCCCCGTCTTCCCGTTCATCCTCAGGACAAATTGCAACCTGTACGGAACAGGAGGTTAAAGGTGCTGATGCTCCAAGTAGGGAGATTGCTAGTAAAGTGGCTGGAATGGCGAACCCGAGCACAAGGAGATGAGAAATGAGGTGCGTTTTAGAAACCTTTCCCCATCACACGGTGTACCATCTTCTGGGTTTCTCATGCATGTTTTCGATGTAGGAAGATGCCCTTGAACCTGGAGATTTGGGACCCATGCGATGGGTAGCACGCAGTATTACTTTAAAAGGTCTGCGTTTGCTCACCCAACCTCACCGAACCTCTCAGCCCCAAGAGTGTCCACCCTTATGTCTCATCCAGCTGTGGGTCTAGATATGGTCAATCCAGGTTGCATCACAGCCCCTGAACGAATTGTGTAAGTATTTCTCTCTCTTTCCCTGTCTTTGTTTCATGGGTTTTTAAAAGTAATTTATTTTTATAATGGGGTTTAGCTGCTTTTCACGGCTGTGTTTAGGCCGCTTTACACCCACTTGACACACTAACAGAGAGATATCAATACATAGGTTTTAAGATTATTACTAGTCAGATATATTCTTGTGCGGTGAATCGGGCGTGTTGAGTCCAGTTCTCTGAGCAAGGAGTAGGTCTTGTCTATTCCATATTGGGTTTATGGAACGGTATCTGAGCTAATTTGAAACTCTTGTTTTATATATCACCCCACCTCACCTTTCCCGTTAAGCAGCCATAGTGTGTTTTCTGCATGTGTGACTCTGTTCTGTTTTGTAATTCAGTTCAAGTGTAACGGTTTTTACATTCCCTCTATAAGTGACACCTTATGAGAATTGTCCTTTTCTGTGTGACTTATTTCACTTAGAATCGTCTTACCTAAATCCACTCATCATGCTGCTACTAGCCTTATGACATTGATTTCATGGCTGAGTGATATTCCATTGTACATAAGGACCACAAATTTTTTATCCATTTTTCGCTTTCCTGGGATATTTAAGGTGGAATGAAGTGGAGGTCCTTGTCAACAGAGCAGCCGTAAACTTTGGGGTGCTTGTGTCTTGCTGATTTTCAATTTTCCCACTTTATCCCCCCATGCGTGGAGGTGCCCTATGCTCTCTAAGCTGTGTTTTTTAGATGTTTCAGGACACACCGTACACTTCTCCAGAGTGGCTGTTGGCAATTTACATCCCGCCCATCAGTGTAGCAAGGCTCCCATTTCTCCATGGCCTGTCCTGCATTTCTGGTTTTGACAACTTTTTCAGCATGTCCCTTTTGACCGATGGGAAGCGAGACTTCTTTGTAGCGCTGATTTGCCTTTCCAGGTTGCTTGGTTGGCCAAAAAGGGCGTATGCGTTTTTTCCTGAATATATTCAGGAAAAAACGCATACGCCCTTTTTGGCCAAGGGCATCATTGTCAACGTTTTGCCGCTTTTCATGTGCTTTAAAGGCGATTCGAATCTACCTCCTGAAATCTGTTTCCTGCAATTCTGCCTTGATTTCAAATCCTCTTCTTTGCCTTCCCTCAATATATTTGTGGACGAGAGTTATCATTTATAACTCTGCAGGTTTGTGAATTGCAGTGCCCTGAAGCTGCATTTTACAAGTCGCTTTTTTGGGAGCCGGCCGCAAAAGCGCAGGATGGCTTCAGGCCCTGTTCTGGTTCCGGGGGGCAGGCTGAGCCTGTGGTTAATTCTTCTTCCTGATGGGAAAATAGAGTGACCTGTGACTGTCCCAACACCAAGAGCTAGTCTCTCATTGGTTTCCCGTCTTCCCGTTCATCCTCAGGACAAATTGCAACCTGTACGGAACAGGAGGTTAAAGGTGCTGATGCTCCAAGTAGGGAGATTGCTAGTAAAGTGGCTGGAATGGCGAACACGAGCACAAGGAGGTGAGAAATGAGGTGCGTTTTAGAAACCTTTCCCCATCACACGGTGTACCATCTTCTGGGTTTCTCATGCATGTTTTCGATGTAGGAAGATGCCCTTGAACCTGGAGATTTGGGACCCATGCGATGGGTAGCACGCAGTATTACTTTAAAGGGTCTGCGTTTGCTCACCCAACCTCACCAAACCTCTCAGCCCCAAGAGTGTCCACCCTTATGTCTCATCCAGCTGTGGGTCTAGATATGGTCAATCCAGGTTGCATCACAGCCCCTGAACGAATTGTGTAAGAATTTCTCTCTCTTTCCCTGTCTTTGTTTCATGGGTTTTTAAAAGTAATTTATTTTTATAATGGGGTTTAGCTGCTTTTCACGGCTGTGTTTAGGCCGCTTTACACCCACTTGACACACTAACAGAGAGATATCAATACATAGGTTTTAAGATTATTACTAGTCAGATATATTCTTGTGCGGTGAATCGGGCGTGTTGAGTCCAGTTCTCTGAGCAAGGAGTAGGTCTTGTCTATTCCATATTGTGTTTATGGAACGGTATCTGAGCTAATTTGAAACTCTTGTTTTATGTATCACCCCACCTCACCTTTCCCGTTAAGCAGCCATAGTGTGTTTTCTGCATGTGTGACTCTGTTCTGTTTTGTAATTCAGTTCAAGTGTAACGGTTTTTACATTCCCTCTATAAGTGACACCTTAGGAGAAGTGTCCTTTTCTGTGTGACTTATTTCACTTAGAATCGTCTTACCTAAATCCACTCATCATGCTGCTACTAGCCTTATGACATTGATTTCATGGCTGAGTGATATTCCATTGTACATAAGGACCACAACTTTTTTATCCATTTTTCGCTTTCCTGGGATATTTAAGGTGGAAGGAAGTGGAGGTCCTTGTCAACAGAGCAGCCCTAAACTTTGGGGTGCTTGTGTCTTGCTGATTTTCAATTTTCCCACTTTATCCCCCCATGCGTGGAAGTGCCCTATGCTCTCTAAGCTGTGTTTTTTAGATGTTTCAGGACACACCGTACACTTCTCCAGAGTGGCTGTTGACAATTTACATCCCGCCCATCAGTGTAGCAAGGCTCCCATTTCTCCATGGCCTGTCCTGCATTTCTGGTTTTGACAACTTTTTCAGCATGTCCCTTTTGACCGATGGGAAGCGAGACTTCTTTGTAGCGCTGATTTGCCTTTCCAGGTTGCTTGGTTGGCCAAAAAGGGCGTATGCGTTTTTTCCTGAATATATTCAGGAAAAAACGCATACGCCCTTTTTGGCCAAGGGCATCATTGTCAACGTTTTGCCGCTTTTCATGTGCTTTAAAGGCGATTCGAATCTACCTCCTGAAATCTGTTTCCTGCAATTCTGCCTTGATTTCAAATCCTCTTCTTTGCCTTCCCTCAATATATTTGTGGACGAGAGTTATCATTTATAACTCTGCAGGTTTGTGAATTGCAGTGCCCTGAAGCTCCATTTTACAAGTCGGTTTTTTGGGAGCCGGCCGCAAAAGCGCAGGATGGCTTCAGGCCCTGTTCTGGTTCCGGGGGGCAGGCTGAGCCTGTGGTTAATTCTTCTTCCTGATGGGAAAATAGAGTGACCTGTGCCTGTCCCAGCACCAAGAGCTAGTCTCTCATTGGTTCCCCGTCTTCCCGTTCATCCTCAGGACAAATTGCAACCTGTACGGAACAGGAGGTTAAAGGTGCTGATGCTCCAAGTAGGGAGATTGCTAGTAAAGTGGCTGGAATGGCGAACCCGAGCACAAGGAGATGAGAAATGAGGTGCGTTTTAGAAACCTTTCCCCATCACACGGTGTACCATCTTCTGGGTTTCTCATGCATGTTTTCGATGTAGGAAGATGCCCTTGAACCTGGAGATTTGGGACCCATGCGATGGGTAGCACGCAGTATTACTTTAAAAGGTCTGCGTTTGCTCACCCAACCTCACCGAACCTCTCAGCCCCAAGAGTGTCCACCCTTATGTCTCATCCAGCTGTGGGTCTAGATATGGTCAATCCAGGTTGCATCACAGCCCCTGAACGAATTGTGTAAGTATTTCTCTCTCTTTCCCTGTCTTTGTTTCATGGGTTTTTAAAAGTAATTTATTTTTATAATGGGGTTTAGCTGCTTTTCACGGCTGTGTTTAGGCCGCTTTACACCCACTTGACACACTAACAGAGAGATATCAATACATAGGTTTTAAGATTATTACTAGTCAGATATATTCTTGTGCGGTGAATCGGGCGTGTTGAGTCCAGTTCTCTGAGCAAGGAGTAGGTCTTGTCTATTCCATATTGGGTTTATGGAACGGTATCTGAGCTAATTTGAAACTCTTGTTTTATATATCACCCCACCTCACCTTTCCCGTTAAGCAGCCATAGTGTGTTTTCTGCATGTGTGACTCTGTTCTGTTTTGTAATTCAGTTCAAGTGTAACGGTTTTTACATTCCCTCTATAAGTGACACCTTATGAGAATTGTCCTTTTCTGTGTGACTTATTTCACTTAGAATCGTCTTACCTAAATCCACTCATCATGCTGCTACTAGCCTTATGACATTGATTTCATGGCTGAGTGATATTCCATTGTACATAAGGACCACAAATTTTTTATCCATTTTTCGCTTTCCTGGGATATTTAAGGTGGAATGAAGTGGAGGTCCTTGTCAACAGAGCAGCCGTAAACTTTGGGGTGCTTGTGTCTTGCTGATTTTCAATTTTCCCACTTTATCCCCCCATGCGTGGAGGTGCCCTATGCTCTCTAAGCTGTGTTTTTTAGATGTTTCAGGACACACCGTACACTTCTCCAGAGTGGCTGTTGGCAATTTACATCCCGCCCATCAGTGTAGCAAGGCTCCCATTTCTCCATGGCCTGTCCTGCATTTCTGGTTTTGACAACTTTTTCAGCATGTCCCTTTTGACCGATGGGAAGCGAGACTTCTTTGTAGCGCTGATTTGCCTTTCCAGGTTGCTTGGTTGGCCAAAAAGGGCGTATGCGTTTTTTCCTGAATATATTCAGGAAAAAACGCATACGCCCTTTTTGGCCAAGGGCATCATTGTCAACGTTTTGCCGCTTTTCATGTGCTTTAAAGGCGATTCGAATCTACCTCCTGAAATCTGTTTCCTGCAATTCTGCCTTGATTTCATATCCTCTTCTTTGCCTTCCCTCAATATATTTGTGGACGAGAGTTATCATTTATAACTCTGCAGGTTTGTGAATTGCAGTGCCCTGAAGCTCCATTTTACAAGTCGGTTTTTTGGGAGCCGGCCGCAAAAGCGCAGGATGGCTTCAGGCCCTGTTCTGGTTCCGGGGGGCAGGCTGAGCCTGTGGTTAATTCTTCTTCCTGATGGGAAAATAGAGTGACCTGTGCCTGTCCCAACACCAAGAGCTAGTCTCTCATTGGTTTCCCGTCTTCCCGTTCATCCTCAGGACAAATTGCAACCTGTACGGAACAGGAGGTTAAAGGTGCTGATGCTCCAAGTAGGGAGATTGCTAGTAAAGTGGCTGGAATGGAGAACACGAGCACAAGGAGGTGAGAAATGAGGTGCGTTTTAGAAACCTTTCCCCATCACACGGTGTACCATCTTCTGGGTTTCTCATGCATGTTTTCGATGTAGGAAGATGCCCTTGAACCTGGAGATTTGGGACCCATGCGATGGGTAGCACGCAGTATTACTTTAAAGGGTCTGCGTTTGCTCACCCAACCTCACCAAACCTCTCAGCCCCAAGAGTGTCCACCCTTATGTCTCATCCAGCTGTGGGTCTAGATATGGTCAATCCAGGTTGCATCACAGCCCCCGAACGAATTGTGTAAGAATTTCTCTCTCTTTCCCTGTCTTTGTTTCATGGGTTTTTAAAAGTAATTTATTTTTATAATGGGGTTTAGCTGCTTTTCACGGCTGTGTTTAGGCCGCTTTACACCCACTTGACACACTAACAGAGAGATATCAATACATAGGTTTTAAGATTATTACTAGTCAGATATATTCTTGTGCGGTGAATCGGGCGTGTTGAGTCCAGTTCTCTGAGCAAGGAGTAGGTCTTGTCTATTCCATATTGGGTTTATGGAACGGTATCTGAGCTAATTTGAAACTCTTGTTTTATGTATCACCCCACCTCACCTTTCCCGTTAAGCAGCCATAGTGTGTTTTCTGCATGTGTGACTCTGTTCTGTTTTGTAATTCAGTTCAAGTGTAACGGTTTTTACATTCCCTCTATAAGTGACACCTTATGAGAAGTGTCCTTTTCTGTGTGACTTATTTCACTTAGAATCGTCTTACCTAAATCCACTCATCATGCTGCTACTAGCCTTATGACATTGATTTCATGGCTGAGTGATATTCCATTGTACATAAGGACCACAACTTTTTTATCCATTTTTCGCTTTCCTGGGATATTTAAGGTGGAAGGAAGTGGAGGTCCTTGTCAACAGAGCAGCCCTAAACTTTCGGGTGCTTGTGTCTTGCTGATTTTCAATTTTCCCACTTTATCCCCCCATGCGTAGAAGTGCCCTATGCTCTCTAAGCTGTGTTTTTTAGATGTTTCAGGACACACCGTACACTTCTCCAGAGTGGCTGTTGGCAATTTACATCCCGCCCATCAGTGTAGCAAGGCTCCCATTTCTCCATGGCCTGTCCTGCATTTCTGGTTTTGACACCTTTTTCAGCATGTCCCTTTTGACCGATGGGAAGCGAGATTTCTTTGTAGCGCTGATTTGCCTTTCCAGGTTGCTTGGTTGGCCAAAAAGGGCGTATGCGTTTTTTCCTGAATATATTCAGGAAAAAACGCATACGCCCTTTTTGACCAAGGGCATCATTGTCAACGTTTTGCCGCTTTTCATGTGCTTTAAAGGCGATTCGAATCTACCTCCTGAAATCTGTTTCCTGCAATTCTGCCTTGATTTCAAATCCTCTTCTTTGCCTTCCCTCAATATATTTGTGGACGAGAGTTATCATTTATAATTCTGCAGGTTTGTGAATTGCAGTGCCCTGAAGCTCCATTTTACAAGTCGCTTTTTTGGGAGTCGGCCGCAAAAGCGCAGGATGGCTTCAGGCCCTGTTCTGGTTCCGGGGGGCAGGCTGAGCCTGTGGTTAATTCTTCTTCCTGATGGGAAAATTGAGTGACCTGTGCCTGTCCCAACACCAAGAGCTAGTCTCTCATTGGTTCCCCGTCTTCCCGTTCATCCTCAGGACAAATTGCAACCTGTACGGAACAGGAGGTTAAAGGTGCTGATGCTCCAAGTAGGGAGATTGCTAGTAAAGTGGCTGGAATGGCGAACCCGAGCACAAGGAGATGAGAAATGCGGTGCGTTTTAGAAACCTTTCCCCATCACACGGTGTACCATCTTCTGGGTTTCTCATGCATGTTTTCGATGTAGGAAGATGCCCTTGAACCTGGAGATTTGGGACCCATGCGATGGGTAGCACGCAGTATTACTTTAAAGGGTCTGCGTTTGCTCACCCAACCTCACCAAACCTCTCAGCCCCAAGAGTGTCCACCCTTATGTCTCATCCAGCTGTGGGTCTAGATATGGTCAATGCAGGTTGCATCACAGCCCCTGAACGAATTGTGTAAGAATTTCTCTCTCTTTCCCTGTCTTTGTTTCATGGGTTTTTAAAAGTAATTTATTTTTATAATGGGGTTTAGCTGCTTTTCACGGCTGTGTTTATGCCGCCTTACACACACTTGACACACTAACAGAGAGATATCAATACATAGGTTTTAAGATTATTACTAGTCAGATATATTCTTGTGCGGTGAATCGGGCGTGTTGAGTCCAGTTCTCTGAGCAAGGAGTAGGTCTTGTCTATTCCATATTGGGTTTATGGAACGGTATCTGAGCTAATTTGAAACTCTTGTTTTATGTATCACCCCACCTCACCTTTCCCGTTAAGCAGCCATAGTGTGTTTTCTGCATGTGTGACTCTGTTCTGTTTTGTAATTCAGTTCAAGTGTAACGGTTTTTACATTCCCTCTATAAGTGACACCTTATGAGAAGTGTCCTTTTCTGTGTGACTTATTTCACTTAGAATCGTCTTACCTAAATCCACTCATCATGCTGCTACTAGCCTTATGACATTGATTTCATGGCTGAGTGATATTCCATTGTACATAAGGACCACAACTTTTTTATCCATTTTTCGCTTTCCTGGGATATTTAAGGTGGAAGGAAGTGGAGGTCCTTGTCAGCAGAGCAGCCCTAAACTTTTGGGTGCTTGTGTCTTGCTGATTTTCAATTTTCCCACTTTATCCCCCCATGCGTGGAAATGCCCTATGCTCTCTAAGCTGTGTTTTTTAGATGTTTCAGGACACACCGTACACTTCTCCAGAGTGGCTGTTGGCAATTTACATCCCGCCCATCAGTGTAGCAAGGCTCCCATTTCTCCATGGCCTGTCCTGCATTTCTGGTTTTGACACTTTTTTCAGCATGGCCCTTTTGACCGATGGGAAGCGAGACTTCTTTGTAGCGCTGATTTGCCTTTCCAGGTTGCTTGGTTGGCCAAAAAGGGCGTATGCGTTTTTTCCTGAATATATTCAGGAAAAAACGCATACGCCCTTTTTGGCCAAGGGCATCATTGTCAACGTTTTGCCGCTTTTCATGTGCTTTAAAGGCGATTCGAATCTACCTCCTGAAATCTGTTTCCTGCAATTCTGCCTTGATTTCAAATCCTCTTCTTTGCCTTCCCTCAATATATTTGTGGACGAGAGTTATCATTTATAACTCTGCAGGTTTGTGAATTGCAGTGCCCTGAAGCTCCATTTTACAAGTTGGTTTTTTGGGAGCCGGCCGCAAAAGCGCAGGATGGCTTCAGGCCCTGTTCTGGTTCAGGGGGGCAGGCTGAGCCTGTGGTTAATTCTTCTTCCTGATGGGAAAATAGAGTGACCTGTGCCTGTCCCAACACCAAGAGCTAGTCTCTCATTGGTTCCCCGTCTTCCCGTTCATCCTCAGGACAAATTGCAACCTGTACGGAACAGGAGGTTAAAGGTGCTGATGCTCCAAGTAGGGAGATTGCTAGTAAAGTGGCTGGAATGGCGAACACGAGCACAAGGAGGTGAGAAATGAGGTGCGTTTTAGAAACCTTTCCCCATCACACGGTGTACCATCTTCTGGGTTTCTCATGCATGTTTTCGATGTAGGAAGATGCCCTTGAACCTGGAGATTTGGGACCCATGCGATGGGTAGCACGCAGTATTACTTTAAAGGGTCTGCGTTTGCTCACCCAACCTCACCAAACCTCTCAGCCCCAAGAGTGTCCACCCTTATGTCTCATCCAGCTGTGGGTCTAGATATGGTCAATCCAGGTTGCATCACAGCCCCTGAACGAATTGTGTAAGAATTTCTCTCTCTTTCCCTGTCTTTGTTTCATGGGTTTTTAAAAGTAATTTATTTTTATAATGGGGTTTAGCTGCTTTTCACGGCTGTGTTTAGGCCGCTTTACACCCACTTGACACACTAACAGAGAGATATCAATACATAGGTTTTAAGATTATTACTAGTCAGATATATTCTTGTGCGGTGAATCGGGCGTGTTGAGTCCAGTTCTCTGAGCAAGGAGTAGGTCTTGTCTATTCCATATTGGGTTTATGGAACGGTATCTGAGCTAATTTGAAACTCTTGTTTTATGTATCACCCCACCTCACCTTTCCCGTTAAGCAGCCATAGTGTGTTTTCTGCATGTGTGACTCTGTTCTGTTTTGTAATTCAGTTCAAGTGTAACGGTTTTTACATTCCCTCTATAAGTGACACCTTATGAGAAGTGTCCTTTTCTGTGTGACTTATTTCACTTAGAATCGTCTTACCTAAATCCACTCATCATGCTGCTACTAGCCTTATGACATTGATTTCATGGCTGAGTGATATTCCATTGTACATAAGGACCACAACTTTTTTATCCATTTTTCGCTTTCCTGGGATATTTAAGGTGGAAGGAAGTGGAGGTCCTTGTCAACAGAGCAGCCCTAAACTTTGGGGTGCTTGTGTCTTGCTGATTTTCAATTTTCCCACTTTATCCCCCCATGCGTGGAAGTGCCCTATGCTCTCTAAGCTGTGTTTTTTAGATGTTTCAGGACACACCGTACACTTCTCCAGAGTGGCTGTTGGCAATTTACATCCCGCCCATCAGTGTAGCAAGGCTCCCATTTCTCCATGGCCTGTCCTGCATTTCTGGTTTTGACACTTTTTTCAGCATGGCCCTTTTGACCGATGGGAAGCGAGACTTCTTTGTAGCGCTGATTTGCCTTTCCAGGTTGCTTGGTTGGCCAAAAAGGGCGTATGCGTTTTTTCCTGAATATATTCAGGAAAAAACGCATACGCCCTTTTTGGCCAAGGGCATCATTGTCAACGTTTTGCCGCTTTTCATGTGCTTTAAAGGCGATTCGAATCTACCTCCTGAAATCTGTTTCCTGCAATTCTGCCTTGATTTCAAATCCTCTTCTTTGCCTTCCCTCAATATATTTGTGGACGAGAGTTATCATTTATAACTCTGCAGGTTTGTGAATTGCAGTGCCCTGAAGCTCCATTTTACAAGTCGCTTTTTTGGGAGCCGGCCGCAAAAGCGCAGGATGGCTTCAGGCCCTGTTCTGGTTCCGGGGGGCAGGCTGAGCCTGTGGTTAATTCTTCTTCCTGATGGGAAAATAGAGTGACCTGTGCCTGTCCCAACACCAAGAGCTAGTCTCTCATTGGTTTCCCGTCTTCCCGTTCATCCTCAGGACAAATTGCAACCTGTACGGAACAGGAGGTTAAAGGTGCTGATGCTCCAAGTAGGGAGATTGCTAGTAAAGTGGCTGGAATGGCGAACACGAGCACAAGGAGGTGAGAAATGAGGTGCGTTTTAGAAACCTTTCCCCATCACACGGTGTACCATCTTCTGGGTTTCTCATGCATGTTTTCGATGTAGGAAGATGCCCTTGAACCTGGAGATTTGGGAATCATGCGATGGGTAGCACGCAGTATTACTTTAAAGGGTCTGCGTTTGCTCACCCAACCTCACCAAACCTCTCAGCCCCAAGAGTGTCCACCCTTATGTCTCATCCAGCTGTGGGTCTATATATGGTCAATCCAGGTTGCATCACAGCCCCCGAACGAATTGTGTAAGAATTTCTCTCTCTTTCCCTGTCTTTGTTTCATGGGTTTTTAAAAGTAATTTATTTTTATAATGGGGTTTAGCTGCTTTTCACGGCTGTGTTTAGGCCGCTTTACACCCACTTGACACACTAACAGAGAGATATCAATACATAGGTTTTAAGATTATTACTAGTCAGATATATTCTTGTGTGGTGAATCGGGCGTGTTGAGTCCAGTTCTCTGAGCAAGGAGTAGGTCTTGTCTATTCCATATTGGGTTTATGGAACGGTATCTGAGCTAATTTGAAACTCTTGTTTTATGTATCACCCCACCTCACCTTTCGCGTTAAGCAGCCATAGTGTGTTTTCTGCATGTGTGACTCTGTTCTGTTTTGTAATTCAGTTCAAGTGTAACGGTTTTTACATTCCCTCTATAAGTGACACCTTATGAGAAGTGTCCTTTTCTGTGTGACTTATTTCACTTAGAATCGTCTTACCTAAATCCACTCATCATGCTGCTACTAGCCTTATGACATTGATTTCATGGCTGAGTGATATTCCATTGTACATAAGGACCACAACTTTTTTATCCATTTTTCGCTTTCCTGGGATATTTAAGGTGGAAGGAAGTGGAGGTCCTTGTCAACAGAGCAGCCCTAAACTTTGGGGTGCTTGTGTCTTGCTGATTTTCAATTTTCCCACTTTATCCCCCCATGCGTGGAAGTGCCCTATGCTCTCTAAGCTGTGTTTTTTAGATGTTTCAGGACACACCGTACACTTCTCCAGAGTGGCTGTTTGCAATTTACATCCCGCCCATCAGTGTAGCAAGGCTCCCATTTCTCCATGGCCTGTCCTGCATTTCTGGTTTTGACACCTTTTTCAGCATGTCCCTTTTGACTGATGGGAAGCGAGACTTCTTTGTAGCGCTGATTTGCCTTTCCAGGTTGCTTGGTTGGCCAAAAAGGGCGTATGCGTTTTTTCCTGAATATATTCAGGAAAAAACGCATACGCCCTTTTTGGCCAAGGGCATCATTGTCAAAGTTTTGCCGCTTTTCATGTGCTTTAAAGGCGATTCGAATCTACCTCCTGAAATCTGTTTCCAGCAATTCTGCCTTGATTTCAAATCCTCTTCTCTGCCTTCCCTCAATATATTTGTGGACGAGAGTTATCATTTATAACTCTGCAGGTTTGTGAATTGCAGTGCCCTGAAGCTCCATTTTACAAGTCGGTTTTTTGGGAGCCGGCCGCAAAAGCGCAGGATGGCTTCAGGCCCTGTTCTGGTTCCGGGGGGCAGGCTGAGCCTGTGGTTAATTCTTCTTCCTGATGGGAAAATAGAGTGACCTGTGCCTGTCCCAACACCAAGAGCTAGTCTCTCATTGGTTCCCCGTCTTCCCGTTCATCCTCAGGACAAATTGCAACCTGTACGGAACAGGAGGTTAAAGGTGCTGATGCTCCAAGTAGGGAGATTGCTAGTAAAGTGGCTGGAATGGCGAACCCGAGCACAAGGAGATGAGAAATGAGGTGCGTTTTAGAAACCTTTCCCCATCACACGGTGTACCATCTTCTGGGTTTCTCATGCATGTTTTCGATGTAGGAAGATGCCCTTGAACCTGGAGATTTGGGACCCATGCGATGGGTAGCACGCAGTATTACTTTAAAGGGTCTGCGTTTGCTCACCCAACCTCACCGAACCTCTCAGCCCCAAGAGTGTCCACCCTTATGTCTCATCCAGCTGTGGGTCTAGATATGGTCAATCCAGGTTGCATCACAGCCCCTGAACGAATTGTGTAAGAATTTCTCTCTCTTTCCCTGTCTTTGTTTCATGGGTTTTTAAAAGTAATTTATTTTTATAATGGGGTTTAGCTGCTTTTCACGGCTGTGTTTAGGCCGCTTTACACCCACTTGACACACTAACAGAGAGATATCAATACATAGGTTTTAAGATTATTACTAGTCAGATATATTCTTGTGCGGTGAATCGGGCGTGTTGAGTCCAGTTCTCTGAGCAAGGAGTAGGTCTTGTCTATTCCATATTGGGTTTATGGAACGGTATCTGAGCTAATTTGAAACTCTTGTTTTATGTATCACCCCACCTCACCTTTCCCGTTAAGCAGCCATAGTGTGATTTCTGCATGTGTGACTCTGTTCTGTTTTGTAATTCAGTTCAAGTGTAACGGTTTTTACATTCCCTCTATAAGTGACACCTTATGAGAAGTGTCCTTTTCTGTGTGACTTATTTCACTTAGAATCGTCTTACCTAAATCCACTCATCATGCTGCTACTAGCCTTATGACATTGATTTCATGGCTGAGTGATATTCCATTGTACATAAGGATCACAAATTTTTTATCCATTTTTCGCTTTCCTGGGATATTTAAGGTGGAATGAAGTGGAGGTCCTTGTCAACAGAGCAGCCCTAAACTTTGGGGTGCTTGTGTCTTGCTGATTTTCAATTTTCCCACTTTATCCCCCCATGCGTGGAGGTTCCCTATGCTCTCTAAGCTGTGTTTTTTAGATGTTTCAGGACACACCGTACACTTCTCCAGAGTGGCTGTTGGCAATTTACATCCCGCCCATCAGTGTAGCAAGGCTCCCATTTCTCCATGGCCTGTCCTGCATTTCTGGTTTTGACAACTTTTTCAGCATGTCCCTTTTGACCGATGGGAAGCGAGACTTCTTTGTAGCGCTGATTTGCCTTTCCAGGTTGCTTGGTTGGCCAAAAAGGGCGTATGCGTTTTTTCCTGAATATATTCAGGAAAAAACGCATACGCCCTTTTTGGCCAAGGGCATCATTGTCAACGTTTTGCCGCTTTTCATGTGCTTTAAAGGCGATTCGAATCTACCTCCTGAAATCTGTTTCCTGCAATTCTTCCTTGATTTCAAATCCTCTTCTTTGCCTTCCCTCAATATATTTGTGGACGAGAGTTATCATTTATAACTCTGCAGGTTTGTGAATTGCAGTGCCCTGAAGCTCCATTTTACAAGTCGGTTTTTTGGGAACCGGCCGCAAAAGCGCAGGATGGCTTCAGGCCCTGTTCTGGTTCCGGGGGGCAGGCTGAGCCTGTGGTTAATTCTTCCTGATGGGAAAATAGAGTGACCTGTGCCTGTCCCAACATCAAGAGCTAGTCTCTCATTGGTTCCCCGTCTTCCCGTTCATCCTCAGGACAAATTGCAACCTGTACGGAACAGGAGGTTAAAGGTGCTGATGCTCCAAGTAGGGAGATTGCTAGTAAAGTGGCTGGAATGGCGAACCCGAGCACAAGGAGATGAGAAATGCGGTGCGTTTTAGAAACCTTTCCCCATCACACGGTGTACCATATTCTGGGTTTCTCATGCATGTTTTCGATGTAGGAAGATGCCCTTGAACCTGGAGATTTGGGAATCATGCGATGGGTAGCACGCAGTATTACTTTAAAGGGTCTGCGTTTGCTCACCCAACCTCACCAAACCTCTCAGCCCCAAGAGTGTCCACCCTTATGTCTCATCCAGCTGTGGGTCTAGATATGGTCAATCCAGGTTGCATCACAGCCCCCGAACGAATTGTGTAAGAATTTCTCTCTCTTTCCCTGTCTTTGTTTCATGGGTTTTTAAAAGTAATTTATTTTTATAATGGGGTTTAGCTGCTTTTCACGGCTGTGTTTAGGCCGCTTTACACCCACTTGACACACTAACAGAGAGATATCAATACATAGGTTTTAAGATTATTACTAGTCAGATATATTCTTGTGCGGTGAATCGGGCGTGTTGAGTCCAGTTCTCTGAGCAAGGAGTAGGTCTTGTCTATTCCATATTGGGTTTATGGAACGGTATCTGAGCTAATTTGAAACTCTTGTTTTATGTATCACCCCACCTCACCTTTCCCGTTAAGCAGCCATAGTGTGTTTTCTGCATGTGTGACTCTGTTCTGTTTTGTAATTCAGTTCAAGTGTAACGGTTTTTACATTCCCTCTATAAGTGACACCTTATGAGAAGTGTCCTTTTCTGTGTGACTTATTTCACTTAGAATCGTCTTACCTAAATCCACTCATCATGCTGCTACTAGCCTTATGACATTGATTTCATGGCTGAGTGATATTCCATTGTACATAAGGACCACAACTTTTTTATCCATTTTTCGCTTTCCTGGGATATTTAAGGTGGAAGGAAGTGGAGGTCCTTGTCAACAGAGCAGCCCTAAACTTTGGGGTGCTTGTGTCTTGCTGATTTTCAATTTTCCCACTTTATCCCCCCATGCGTGGAAGTGCCCTATGCTCTCTAAGCTGTGTTTTTTAGATGTTTCAGGACACACCGTACACTTCTCCAGAGTGGCTGTTGGCAATTTACATCCCGCCCATCAGTGTAGCAAGGCTCCCATTTCTCCATGGCCTGTCCTGCATTTCTGGTTTTGACAACTTTTTCAGCATGTCCCTTTTGACCGATGGGAAGCGAGACTTCTTTGTAGCGCTGATTTGCCTTTCCAGGTTGCTTGGTTGGCCAAAAAGGGCGTATGCGTTTTTTCCTGAATATATTCAGGAAAAAACGCATACGCCCTTTTTGGCCAAGGGCATCATTGTCAACGTTTTGCCGCTTTTCATGTGCTTTAAAGGCGATTCGAATCTACCTCCTGAAATCTGTTTCCTGCAATTCTGCCTTGATTTCAAATCCTCTTCTTTGCCTTCCCTCAATATATTTGTGGACGAGAGTTATCATTTATAACTCTGCAGGTTTGTGAATTGCAGTGCCCTGAAGCTCCATTTTACAAGTCGGTTTTTTGGGAGCCGGCCGCAAAAGCGCAGGATGGCTTCAGGCCCTGTTCTGGTTCCGGGGGGCAGGCTGAGCCTGTGGTTAATTCTTCTTCCTGATGGGAAAATAGAGTGACCTGTGCCTGTCCCAACACCAAGAGCTAGTCTCTCATTGGTTCCCCGTCTTCCCGTTCATCCTCAGGACAAATTGCAACCTGTACGGAACAGGAGGTTAAAGGTGCTGATGCTCCAAGTAGGGAGATTGCTAGTAAAGTGGCTGGAATGGCGAACATGAGCACAAGGAGATGAGAAATGAGGTGCATTTTAGAAACCTTTCCCCATCACACGGTGTACCATATTCTGGGTTTCTCATGCATGTTTTCGATGTAGGAAGATGCCCTTGAACCTGGAGATTTGGGACCCATGCGATGGGTAGCACGCAGAATTACTTTAAAGGGTCTGCGTTTGCTCACCCAACCTCACCAAACCTCTCAGCCCCAAGAGTGTCCACCCTTATGTCTCATCCAGCTGTGGGTCTAGATATGGTCAATCCAGGTTGCATCACAGCCCCCGAACGAATTGTGTAAGAATTTCTCTCTCTTTCCCTGTCTTTGTTTCATGGGTTTTTAAAAGTAATTTATTTTTATAATGGGGTTTAGCTGCTTTTCACGGCTGTGTTTAGGCCGCTTTACACCCACTTGACACACTAACAGAGAGATATCAATACATAGGTTTTAAGATTATTACTAGTCAGATATATTCTTGTGCGGTGAATCGGGCGTGTTGAGTCCAGTTCTCTGAGCAAGGAGTAGGTCTTGTCTATTCCATATTGGGTTTATGGAACGGTATCTGAGCTAATTTGAAACTCTTGTTTTATGTATCACCCCACCTCACCTTTCCCGTTAAGCAGCCATAGTGTGTTTTCTGCATGTGTGACTCTGTTCTGTTTTGTAATTCAGTTCAAGTGTAACGGTTTTTACATTCCCTCTATAAGTGACACCTTATGAGAAGTGTCCTTTTCTGTGTGACTTATTTCACTTAGAATCGTCTTACCTAAATCCACTCATCATGCTGCTACTAGCCTTATGACATTGATTTCATGGCTGAGTGATATTCCATTGTACATAAGGACCACAACTTTTTTATCCATTTTTCGCTTTCCTGGGATATTTAAGGTGGAAGGAAGTGGAGGTCCTTGTCAACAGAGCAGCCCTAAACTTTGGGGTGCTTGTGTCTTGCTGATTTTCAATTTTCCCACTTTATCCCCCCATGCGTGGAAGTGCCCTATGCTCTCTAAGCTGTGTTTTTTAGATGTTTCAGGACACACCGTACACTTCTCCAGAGTGGCTGTTGGCAATTTACATCCCGCCCATCAGTGTAGCAAGGCTCCCATTTCTCCATGGCCTGTCCTGCATTTCTGGTTTTGACAACTTTTTCAGCATGTCCCTTTTGACCGATGGGAAGCGAGACTTCTTTGTAGCGCTGATTTGCCTTTCCAGGTTGCTTGGTTGGCCAAAAAGGGCGTATGCGTTTTTTCCTGAATATATTCAGGAAAAAACGCATACGCCCTTTTTGGCCAAGGGCATCATTGTCAACGTTTTGCCGCTTTTCATGTGCTTTAAAGGCGATTCGAATCTACCTCCTGAAATCTGTTTCCTGCAATTCTGCCTTGATTTCAAATCCTCTTCTTTGCCTTCCCTCAATATATTTGTGGACGAGAGTTATCATTTATAACTCTGCAGGTTTGTGAATTGCAGTGCCCTGAAGCTCCATTTTACAAGTCGGTTTTTTGGGAGCCGGCCGCAAAAGCGCAGGATGGCTTCAGGCCCTGTTCTGGTTCCGGGGGGCAGGCTGAGCCTGTGGTTAATTCTTCTTCCTGATGGGAAAATAGAGTGACCTGTGCCTGTCCCAACACCAAGAGCTAGTCTCTCATTGGTTCCCCGTCTTCCCGTTCATCCTCAGGACAAATTGCAACCTGTACGGAACAGGAGGTTAAAGGTGCTGATGCTCCAAGTAGGGAGATTGCTAGTAAAGTGGCTGGAATGGCGAACATGAGCACAAGGAGATGAGAAATGAGGTGCATTTTAGAAACCTTTCCCCATCACACGGTGTACCATATTCTGGGTTTCTCATGCATGTTTTCGATGTAGGAAGATGCCCTTGAACCTGGAGATTTGGGACCCATGCGATGGGTAGCACGCAGAATTACTTTAAAGGGTCTGCGTTTGCTCACCCAACCTCACCAAACCTCTCAGCCCCAAGAGTGTCCACCCTTATGTCTCATCCAGCTGTGGGTCTAGATATGGTCAATCCAGGTTGCATCACAGCCCCCGAACGAATTGTGTAAGAATTTCTCTCTCTTTCCCTGTCTTTGTTTCATGGGTTTTTAAAAGTAATTTATTTTTATAATGGGGTTTAGCTGCTTTTCACGGCTGTGTTTAGGCCGCTTTACACCCACTTGACACACTAACAGAGAGATATCAATACATAGGTTTTAAGATTATTACTAGTCAGATATATTCTTGTGCGGTGAATCGGGCGTGTTGAGTCCAGTTCTCTGAGCAAGGAGTAGGTCTTGTCTATTCCATATTGGGTTTATGGAACGGTATCTGAGCTAATTTGAAACTCTTGTTTTATGTATCACCCCACCTCACCTTTCCCGTTAAGCAGCCATAGTGTGTTTTCTGCATGTGTGACTCTGTTCTGTTTTGTAATTCAGTTCAAGTGTAACGGTTTTTACATTCCCTCTATAAGTGACACCTTATGAGAAGTGTCCTTTTCTGTGTGACTTATTTCACTTAGAATCGTCTTACCTAAATCCACTCATCATGCTGCTACTAGCCTTATGACATTGATTTCATGGCTGAGTGATATTCCATTGTACATAAGGACCACAACTTTTTTATCCATTTTTCGCTTTCCTGGGATATTTAAGGTGGAAGGAAGTGGAGGTCCTTGTCAACAGAGCAGCCCTAAACTTTCGGGTGCTTGTGTCTTGCTGATTTTCAATTTTCCCACTTTATCCCCCCATGCGTGGAAGTGCCCTATGCTCTCTAAGCTGTGTTTTTTAGATGTTTCAGGACACACCGTACACTTCTCCAGAGTGGCTGTTGGCAATTTACATCCCGCCCATCAGTGTAGCAAGGCTCCCATTTCTCCATGGCCTGTCCTGCATTTCTGGTTTTGACACTTTTTTCAGCATGTCCCTTTTGACCGATGGGAAGCGAGACTTCTTTGTAGCGCTGATTTGCCTTTCCAGGTTGCTTGGTTGGCCAAAAAGGGCGTATGCGTTTTTTCCTGAATATATTCAGGAAAAAACGTATACGCCCTTTTTGGCCAAGGGCATCATTGTCAACGTTTTGCCGCTTTTCATGTGCTTTAAAGGCGATTCGAATCTACCTCCTGAAATCTGTTTCCTGCAATTCTGCCTTGATTTCAAATCCTCTTCTTTGCCTTCCCTCAATATATTTGTGGACGAGAGTTATCATTTATAACTCTGCAGGTTTGTGAATTGCAGTGCCCTGAAGCTGCATTTTACAAGTCGCTTTTTTGGGAGCCGGCCGCAAAAGCGCAGGATGGCTTCAGGCCCTGTTCTGGTTCCGGGGGGCAGGCTGAGCCTGTGTTTAATTCTTCTTCCTGATGGGAAAATAGAGTGACCTGTGACTGTCCCAACACCAAGAGCTAGTCTCTCATTGGTTTCCCGTCTTCCCGTTCATCCTCAGGACAAATTGCAACCTGTACGGAACAGGAGGTTAAAGGTGCTGATGCTCCAAGTAGGGAGATTGCTAGTAAAGTGGCTGGAATGGCGAACACGAGCACAAGGAGGTGAGAAATGAGGTGCGTTTTAGAAACCTTTCCCCATCACACGGTGTACCATCTTCTGGGTTTCTCATGCATGTTTTCGATGTAGGAAGATGCCCTTGAACCTGGAGATTTGGGACCCATGCGATGGGTAGCACGCAGTATTACTTTAAAGGGTCTGCGTTTGCTCACCCAACCTCACCAAACCTCTCAGCCCCAAGAGTGTCCACCCTTATGTCTCATCCAGCTGTGGGTCTAGATATGGTCAATCCAGGTTGCATCACAGCCCCTGAACGAATTGTGTAAGAATTTCTCTCTCTTTCCCTGTCTTTGTTTCATGGGTTTTTAAAAGTAATTTATTTTTATAATGGGGTTTAGCTGCTTTTCACGGCTGTGTTTAGGCCGCTTTACACCCACTTGACACACTAACAGAGAGATATCAATACATAGGTTTTAAGATTATTACTAGTCAGATATATTCTTGTGCGGTGAATCGGGCGTGTTGAGTCCAGTTCTCTGAGCAAGGAGTAGGTCTTGTCTATTCCATATTGGGTTTATGGAACGGTATCTGAGCTAATTTGAAACTCTTGTTTTATGTATCACCCCACCTCACCTTTCCCGTTAAGCAGCCATAGTGTGTTTTCTGCATGTGTGACTCTGTTCTGTTTTGTAATTCAGTTCAAGTGTAACGGTTTTTACATTCCCTCTATAAGTGACACCTTAGGAGAAGTGTCCTTTTCTGTGTGACTTATTTCACTTAGAATCGTCTTACCTAAATCCACTCATCATGCTGCTACTAGCCTTATGACATTGATTTCATGGCTGAGTGATATTCCATTGTACATAAGGACCACAACTTTTTTATCCATTTTTCGCTTTCCTGGGATATTTAAGGTGGAAGGAAGTGGAGGTCCTTGTCAACAGAGCAGCCCTAAACTTTGGGGTGCTTGTGTCTTGCTGATTTTCAATTTTCCCACTTTATCCCCCCATGCGTGGAAGTGCCCTATGCTCTCTAAGCTGTGTTTTTTAGATGTTTCAGGACACACCGTACACTTCTCCAGAGTGGCTGTTGGCAATTTACATCCCGCCCATCAGTGTAGCAAGGCTCCCATTTCTCCATGGACTGTCCTGCATTTCTGGTTTTGACAACTTTTTCAGCATGTCCCTTTTGACCGATGGGAAGCGAGACTTCTTTGTAGCGCTGATTTGCCTTTCCAGGTTGCTTGGTTGGCCAAAAAGGGCGTATGCGTTTTTTCCTGAATGTATTGAGGAAAAAACGCATACGCCCTTTTTGGCCAAGGGCATCATTGTCAACGTTTTGCCGCTTTTCATGTGCTTTAAAGGCGATTCGAATCTACCTCCTGAAATCTGTTTCCTGCAATTCTGCCTTGATTTCAAATCCTCTTCTTTGCCTTCCCTCAATATATTTGTGGACGAGAGTTATCATTTATAACTCTGCAGGTTTGTGAATTGCAGTGCCCTGAAGCTCCATTTTACAAGTCGCTTTTTTGGGAGCCGGCCGCAAAAGCGCAGGATGGCTTCAGGCCCTGTTCTGGTTCCGGGGGGCAGGCTGAGCCTGTGGTTAATTCTTCTTCCTGATGGGAAAATAGAGTGACCTGTGCCTGTCCCAACACCAAGAGCTAGTCTCTCATTGGTTCCCCGTCTTCCCGTTCATCCTCAGGACAAATTGCAACCTGTACGGAACAGGAGGTTAAAGGTGCTGATGCTCCAAGTAGGGAGATTGCTAGTAAAGTGGCTGGAATGGCGAACCCGAGCACAAGGAGGTGAGAAATGAGGTGCGTTTTAGAAACCTTTCCCCATCACACGGTGTACCATCTTCTGGGTTTCTCATGCATGTTTTCGATGTAGGAAGTTGCCCTTGAACCTGGAGATTTGGGACCCATGCGATGGGTAGCACGCAGTATTACTTTAAAGGGTCTGCATTTGCTCACCCAACCTCACCAAACCTCTCAGCCCCAAGAGTGTCCACCCTTATGTCTCATCCAGCTGTGGGTCTAGATATGGTCAATCCAGGTTGCATCACAGCCCCTGAACGAATTGTGTAAGAATTTCTCTCTCTTTCCCTGTCTTTGTTTCATGGGTTTTTAAAAGTAATTTATTTTTATAATGGGGTTTAGCTGCTTTTCACGGCTGTGTTTAGGCCGCTTTACACCCACTTGACACACTAACAGAGAGATATCAATACATAGGTTTTAAGATTATTACTAGTCAGATATATTCTTGTGCGGTGAATCGGGCGTGTTGAGTCCAGTTCTCTGAGCAAGGAGTAGGTCTTGTCTATTCCATATTGGGTTTATGGAACGGTATCTGAGCTAATTTGAAACTCTTGTTTTATGTATCACCCCACCTCACCTTTCCCGTTAAGCAGCCATAGTGTGTTTTCTGCATGTGTGACTCTGTTCTGTTTTGTAATTCAGTTCAAGTGTAACGGTTTTTACATTCCCTCTATAAGTGACACCTTATGAGAAGTGTCCTTTTCTGTGTGACTTATTTCACTTAGAATCGTCTTACCTAAATCCACTCATCATGCTGCTACTAGCCTTATGACATTGATTTCATGGCTGAGTGATATTCCATTGTACATAAGGACCACAACATTTTTATCCATTTTTCGCTTTCCTGGGATATTTAAGGTGGAAGGAAGTGGAGGTCCTTGTCAACAGAGCAGCCCTAAACTTTGGGGTGCTTGTGTCTTGCTGATTTTCAATTTTCCCACTTTATCCCCCCATGCGTGGAAGTGCCCTATGCTCTCTAAGCTGTGTTTTTTAGATGTTTCAGGACACACCGTACACTTCTCCAGAGTGGCTGTTGGCAATTTACATACCGCCCATCAGTGTAGCAAGGCTCCCATTTCTCCATGGCCTGTCCTGCATTTCTGGTTTTGACAACTTTTTCAGCATGTCCCTTTTGACCGATGGGAAGCGAGACTTCTTTGTAGCGCTGATTTGCCTTTCCAGGTTGCTTGGTTGGCCAAAAAGGGCGTATGCGTTTTTTCCTGAATATATTCAGGAAAAAACGCATACGCCCTTTTTGGCCAAGGGCATCATTGTCAACGTTTTGCTGCTTTTCATGTGCTTTAAAGGCGATTCGAATCTACCTCCTGAAATCTGTTTCCTGCAATTCTGCCTTGATTTCAAATCCTCTTCTTTGCCTTCCCTCAATATATTTGTGGACGAGAGTTATCATTTATAACTCTGCAGGTTTGTGAATTGCAGTGCCCTGAAGCTCCATTTTACAAGTCGCTTTTTTGGGAGCCGGCCGCAAAAGCGCAGGATGGCTTCAGGCCCTGTTCTGGTTCCGGGGTCAGGCTGAGCCTGTGGTTAATTCTTCTTCCTGATGGGAAAATAGAGTGACCTGTGCCTGTCCCAACACCAAGAGCTAGTCTCTCATTGGTTCCCCGTCTTCCCGTTCATCCTCAGGACAAATTGCAACCTGTACGGAACAGGAGGTTAAAGGTGCTGATGCTCCAAGTAGGGAGATTGCTAGTAAAGTGGCTGGAATGGCGAACACGAGCACATGGAGATGAGAAATGAGGTGCATTTTAGAAACCTTTCCCCATCACACGGTGTACCATCTTCTGGGTTTCTCATGCATGTTTTCGATGTAGGAAGATGCCCTTGAACCTGGAGATTTGGGACCCATGCGATGGGTAGCACGCAGTATTACTTTAAAGGGTCTGCGTTTGCTCACCCAACCTCACCAAACCTCTCAGCCCCAAGAGTGTCCACCCTTATGTCTCATCCAGCTGTGGGTCTAGATATAGTCAATGCAGGTTGCATCACAGCCCCTGAACGAATTGTGTAAGAATTTCTCTCTCTTTCCCTGTCTTTGTTTCATGGGTTTTTAAAAGTAATTTATTTTTATAATGGGGTTTAGCTGCTTTTCACGGCTGTGTTTATGCCACCTTACACACACTTGACACACTAACAGAGAGATATCAATACATAGGTTTTAAGATTATTACTAGTCAGATATATTCTTGTGCGGTGAATCGGGCGTGTTGAGTCCAGTTCTCTGAGCAAGGAGTAGGTCTTGTCTATTCCATATTGGGTTTATGGAACGGTATCTGAGCTAATTTGAAACTCTTGTTTTATGTATCACCCCACCTCACCTTTCCCGTTAAGCAGCCATAGTGTGTTTTCTGCATGTGTGACTCTGTTCTGTTTTGTAATTCAGTTCAAGTGTAACGGTTTTTACATTCCCTCTATAAGTGACACCTTATGAGAAGTGTCCTTTTCTGTGTGACTTATTTCACTTAGAATCGTCTTACCTAAATCCACTCATCATGCTGCTACTAGCCTTATGACATTGATTTCATGGCTGAGTGATATTCCATTGTACATAAGGACCACAACATTTTTATCCATTTTTCGCTTTCCTGGGATATTTAAGGTGGAAGGAAGTGGAGGTCCTTGTCAACAGAGCAGCCCTAAACTTTGGGGTGCTTGTGTCTTGCTGATTTTCAATTTTCCCACTTTATCCCCCCATGCGTGGAAGTGCCCTATGCTCTCTAAGCTGTGTTTTTTAGATGTTTCAGGACACACCGTACACTTCTCCAGAGTGGCTGTTGGCAATTTACATACCGCCCATCAGTGTAGCAAGGCTCCCATTTCTCCATGGCCTGTCCTGCATTTCTGGTTTTGACAACTTTTTCAGCATGTCCCTTTTGACCGATGGGAAGCGAGACTTCTTTGTAGCGCTGATTTGCCTTTCCAGGTTGCTTGGTTGGCCAAAAAGGGCGTATGCGTTTTTTCCTGAATATATTCAGGAAAAAACGCATACGCCCTTTTTGGCCAAGGGCATCATTGTCAACGTTTTGCTGCTTTTCATGTGCTTTAAAGGCGATTCGAATCTACCTCCTGAAATCTGTTTCCTGCAATTCTGCCTTGATTTCAAATCCTCTTCTTTGCCTTCCCTCAATATATTTGTGGACGAGAGTTATCATTTATAACTCTGCAGGTTTGTGAATTGCAGTGCCCTGAAGCTCCATTTTACAAGTCGCTTTTTTGGGAGCCGGCCGCAAAAGCGCAGGATGGCTTCAGGCCCTGTTCTGGTTCCGGGGTCAGGCTGAGCCTGTGGTTAATTCTTCTTCCTGATGGGAAAATAGAGTGACCTGTGCCTGTCCCAACACCAAGAGCTAGTCTCTCATTGGTTCCCCGTCTTCCCGTTCATCCTCAGGACAAATTGCAACCTGTACGGAACAGGAGGTTAAAGGTGCTGATGCTCCAAGTAGGGAGATTGCTAGTAAAGTGGCTGGAATGGCGAACACGAGCACATGGAGATGAGAAATGAGGTGCATTTTAGAAACCTTTCCCCATCACACGGTGTACCATCTTCTGGGTTTCTCATGCATGTTTTCGATGTAGGAAGATGCCCTTGAACCTGGAGATTTGGGACCCATGCGATGGGTAGCACGCAGTATTACTTTAAAGGGTCTGCGTTTGCTCACCCAACCTCACCAAACCTCTCAGCCCCAAGAGTGTCCACCCTTATGTCTCATCCAGCTGTGGGTCTAGATATAGTCAATGCAGGTTGCATCACAGCCCCTGAACGAATTGTGTAAGAATTTCTCTCTCTTTCCCTGTCTTTGTTTCATGGGTTTTTAAAAGTAATTTATTTTTATAATGGGGTTTAGCTGCTTTTCACGGCTGTGTTTATGCCACCTTACACACACTTGACACACTAACAGAGAGATATCAATACATAGGTTTTAAGATTATTACTAGTCAGATATATTCTTGTGCGGTGAATCGGGCGTGTTGAGTCCAGTTCTCTGAGCAAGGAGTAGGTCTTGTCTATTCCATATTGGGTTTATGGAACGGTATCTGAGCTAATTTGAAACTCTTGTTTTATGTATCACCCCACCTCACCTTTCCCGTTAAGCAGCCATAGTGTGTTTTCTGCATGTGTGACTCTGTTCTGTTTTGTAATTCAGTTCAAGTGTAACGGTTTTTACATTCCCTCTATAAGTGACACCTTATGAGAAGTGTCCTTTTCTGTGTGACTTATTTCACTGAGAATCGTCTTACCTAAATCCACTCATCATGCTGCTACTAGCCTTATGACATTGATTTCATGGCTGAGTGATATTCCATTGTACATAAGGACCACAACTTTTTTATCCATTTTTCGCTTTCCTGGGATATTTAAGGTGGAATGAAGTGGAGGTCCTTGTCAACAGAGCAGCCCTAAACTTTGGGGTGCTTGTGTCTTGCTGATTTTCAATTTTCCCACTTTATCCCCCCATGCGTGGAAGTGCCCTATGCTCTCTAAGCTGTGTTTTTTAGATGTTTCAGGACACACCGTACACTTCTCCAGAGTGGCTGTTGGCAATTTACATCCCGCCCATCAGTGTAGCAAGGCTCCCATTTCTCCATGGCCTGTCCTGCATTTCTGGTTTTGACACTTTTTTCAGCATGGCCCTTTTGACCGATGGGAAGCGAGACTTCTTTGTAGCGCTGATTTGCCTTTCCAGGTTGCTTGGTTGGCCAAAAAGGGCGTATGCGTTTTTTCCTGAATATATTCAGGAAAAAACGCATACGCCCTTTTTGGCCAAGGGCATCATTGTCAACGTTTTGCCGCTATTCATGTGCTTTAAAGGCGATTCGAATCTACCTCCTGAAATCTGTTTCCTGCAATTCTGCCTTCATTTCAAATCCTCTTCTTTGCCTTCCCTCAATATATTTGTGGACGAGAGTTATCATTTATAACTCTGCAGGTTTGTGAATTGCAGTGCCCTGAAGCTCCATTTTACAAGTCGGTTTTTTGGGAGCCGGCCGCAAAAGCGCAGGATGGCTTCAGGCCCTGTTCTGGTTCCGGGGGGCAGGCTGAGCCTGTGGTTAATTCTTCTTCCTGATGGGAAAATAGAGTGACCTGTGCCTGTCCCAACACCAAGAGCTAGTCTCTCATTGGTTCCCCGTCTTCCCGTTCATCCTCAGGACAAATTGCAACCTGTACGGAACAGGAGGTTAAAGGTGCTGATGCTCCAAGTAGGGAGATTGCTAGTAAAGTGGCTGGAATGGCGAACCCGAGCACAAGGAGATGAGAAATGAGGTGCGTTTTAGAAACCTTTCCCCATCACACGGTGTACCATCTTCTGGGTTTCTCATGCATGTTTTCGATGTAGGAAGATGCCCTTGAACCTGGAGATTTGGGACCCATGCGATGGGTAACACGCAGTATTACTTTAAAGGGTCTGCGTTTGCTCACCCAACCTCACCGAACCTCTCAGCCCCAAGAGTGTCCACCCTTATGTCTCATCCAGCTGTGGGTCTAGATATGGTCAATCCAGGTTGCATCACAGCCCCTGAACGAATTGTGTAAGAATTTCTCTCTCTTTCCCTGTCTTTGTTTCATGGGTTTTTAAAAGTAATTTATTTTTATAATGGGGTTTAGCTGCTTTTCACGGCTGTGTTTAGGCCGCTTTACACCCACTTGACACACTAACAGAGAGATATCAATATATAGGTTTTAAGATTATTACTAGTCAGATATATTCTTGTGCGGTGAATCGGGCGTGTTGAGTCCAGTTCTCTGAGCAAGGAGTAGGTCTTGTCTATTCCATATTGGGTTTATGGAACGGTATCTGAGCTAATTTGAAACTCTTGTTTTATGTATCACCCCACCTCACCTTTCCCGTTAAGCAGCCATAGTGTGTTTTCTGCATGTGTGACTCTGTTCTGTTTTGTAATTCAGTTCAAGTGTAACGGTTTTTACATTCCCTCTATAAGTGACACCTTATGAGAAGTGTCCTTTTCTGTGTGACTTATTTCACTTAGAATCGTCTTACCTAAATCCAATCATCATGCTGCTACTAGCCTTATGACATTGATTTCATGGCTGAGTGATATTCCATTGTACATAAGGACCACAACTTTTTTATCCATTTTTCGCTTTCCTGGGATATTTAAGGTGGAATGAAGTGGAGGTCCTTGTCAACAGAGCAGCCCTAAACTTTGGGGTGCTTGTGTCTTGCTGATTTTCAATTTTCCCACTTTATCCCCCCATGCGTGGAAGTGCCCTATGCTCTCTAAGCTGTGTTTTTTAGATGTTTCAGGACACACCGTACACTTCTCCAGAGTGGCTGTTGGCAATTTACATCCCGCCCATCAGTGTAGCAAGGCTCCCATTTCTCCATGGCCTGTCCTGCATTTCTGGTTTTGACACTTTTTTCAGCATGGCCCTTTTGACCGATGGGAAGCGAGACTTCTTTGTAGCGCTGATTTGCCTTTCCAGGTTGCTTGGTTGGCCAAAAAGGGCGTATGCGTTTTTTCCTGAATATATTCAGGAAAAAACGCATACGCCCTTTTTGGCCAAGGGCATCATTGTCAACGTTTTGCCGCTTTTCATGTGCTTTAAAGGCGATTCGAATCTACCTCCTGAAATCTGTTTCCTGCAATTCTGCCTTCATTTCAAATCCTCTTCTTTGCCTTCCCTCAATATATTTGTGGACGAGAGTTATCATTTATAACTCTGCAGGTTTGTGAATTGCAGTGCCCTGAAGCTCCATTTTACAAGTCGGTTTTTTGGGAGCCGGCCGCAAAAGCGCAGGATGGCTTCAGGCCCTGTTCTGGTTCCGGGGGGCAGGCTGAGCCTGTGGTTAATTCTTCTTCCTGATGGGAAAATAGAGTGACCTGTGCCTGTCCCAACACCAAGAGCTAGTCTCTCATTGGTTCCCCGTCTTCCCGTTCATCCTCAGGACAAATTGCAACCTGTACGGAACAGGAGGTTAAAGGTGCTGATGCTCCAAGTAGGGAGATTGCTAGTAAAGTGGCTGGAATGGCGAACCCGAGCACAAGGAGATGAGAAATGAGGTGCGTTTTAGAAACCTTTCCCCATCACACGGTGTACCATCTTCTGGGTTTCTCATGCATGTTTTCGATGTAGGAAGATGCCCTTGAACCTGGAGATTTGGGACCCATGCGATGGGTAACACGCAGTATTACTTTAAAGGGTCTGCGTTTGCTCACCCAACCTCACCGAACCTCTCAGCCCCAAGAGTGTCCACCCTTATGTCTCATCCAGCTGTGGGTCTATTTATGGTCAATCCAGGTTGCATCACAGCCCCTGAACGAATTGTGTAAGAATTTCTCTCTCTTTCCCTGTCTTTGTTTCATGGGTTTTTAAAAGTAATTTATTTTTATAATGGGGTTTAGCTGCTTTTCACGGCTGTGTTTAGGCCGCTTTACACCCACTTGACACACTAACAGAGAGATATCAATATATAGGTTTTAAGATTATTACTAGTCAGATATATTCTTGTGCGGTGAATCGGGCGTGTTGAGTCCAGTTCTCTGAGCAAGGAGTAGGTCTTGTCTATTCCATATTGGGTTTATGGAACGGTATCTGAGCTAATTTGAAACTCTTGTTTTATGTATCACCTCACCTCACCTTTCCCGTTAAGCAGCCATAGTGTGTTTTCTGCATGTGTGACTCTGTTCTGTTTTGTAATTCAGTTCAAGTGTAACGGTTTTTACATTCCCTCTATAAGTGACACCTTATGAGAAGTGTCCTTTTCTGTGTGACTTATTTCACTTAGAATCGTCTTACCTAAATCCACTCATCATGCTGCTACTAGCCTTATGACATTGATTTCATGGCTGAGTGATATTCCATTGTACATAAGGACCACAACTTTTTTATCCATTTTTCGCTTTCCTGGGATATTTAAGGTGGAAGGAAGTGGAGGTCCTTGTCAACAGAGCAGCCCTAAACATTGGGGTGCTTGTGTCTTGCTGATTTTCAATTTTCCCACTTTATCCCCCCATGCGTGGAAGTGCCCTATGCTCTCTAAGCTGTGTTTTTTAGATGTTTCAGGACACACCGTACACTTCTCCAGAGTGGCTGTTGGCAATTTACATCCCGCCCATCAGTGTAGCAAGGCTCCCATTTCTCCATGGCCTGTCCTGCATTTCTGGTTTTGACACTTTTTTCAGCATGGCCCTTTTGACCGATGGGAAGCGAGACTTCTTTGTAGCGCTGATTTGCCTTTCCAGGTTGCTTGGTTGGCCAAAAAGGGCGTATGCGTTTTTTCCTGAATATATTCAGGAAAAAACGCATACGCCCTTTTTGGCCAAGGGCATCATTGTCAACGTTTTGCCGCTTTTCATGTGCTTTAAAGGCGATTCGAATCTACCTCCTGAAATCTGTTTCCTGCAATTCTGCCTTGATTTCAAATCCTCTTCTTTGCCTTCCCTCAATACATTTGTGGACGAGAGTTATCATTTATAACTCTGCAGGTTTGTGAATTGCAGTGCCCTGAAGCTCCATTTTACAAATCGCTTTTTCGGGAGCTGGCCGCAAAAGCGCAGGATGGCTTCAGGCCTTGTTCTGGTTCCGGGGGGCAGGCTGAGCCTGTGGTTAATTCTTCTTCCTGATGGGAAAATAGAGTGACCTGTGCCTGTCCCAACACCAAGAGCTAGTCTCTCATTGGTTCCCGGTCTTCCCGTTCATCCTCAGGACAAATTGCAACCTGTACGGAACAGGAGGTTAAAGGTGCCGATGCTCCAAGTAGGGAGATTGCTAGTAAAGTGGCTGGAATGGCGAACCCGAGCACAAGGAGATGAGAAAAGAGGTGCATTTTAGAAACCTTTCCCCATCACACGGTGTACCATCTTCTGGGTTTCTCATGCATGTTTTCGATGTAGGAAGATGCCCTTGAACCTGGAGATTTGGGACCCATGCGATGGGTAGCACGCAGTATTACTTTAAAGGGTCTGCGTTTGCTCACCCAACCTCACCAAACCTCTCAGCCCCAAGAGTGTCCACCCTTATGTCTCATCCAGCTGTGGGTCTAGATATGGTCAATCCAGGTTGCATCACAGCCCCTGAACGAATTGTGTAAGAATTTCTCTCTCTTTCCCTGTCTTTGTTTCATGGGTTTTTAAAAGTAATTTATTTTTATAATGGGGTTTAGCTGCTTTTCACAGCTGTGTTTATGCCGCTTTACACCCACTTGACACACTAACAGAGAGATATCAATACATAGGTTTTAAAATTATTACTAGTCAGATATATTCTTGTGCGGTGAATCGGGCGTGTTGAGTCCAGTTCTCTGAGCAAGGAGTAGGTCTTGTCTATTCCATATTGGGTTTATGGAACGGTATCTGAGCTAATTTGAAACTCTTGTTTTATGTATCACCCCACCTCACCTTTCCCGTTAAGCAGCCATAGTGTGTTTTCTGCATGTGTGACTCTGTTCTGTTTTGTAATTCAGTTCAAGTGTAACGGTTTTTACATTCCCTCTATAAGTGACACCTTATGAGAAGTGTCCTTTTCTGTGTGACTTATTTCACTTAGAATCGTCTTACCTAAATCCACTCATCATGCTGCTACTAGCCTTATGACATTGATTTCATGGCTGAGTGATATTCCATTGTACATAAGGACCACAACTTTTTTATCCATTTTTCGCTTTCCTGGGATATTTAAGGTGGAATGAAGTGGAGGTCCTTGTCAACAGAGCAGCCCTAAACTTTGGGGTGCTTGTGTCTTGCTGATTTTCAATTTTCCCACTTTATCCCCCCATGCGTGGAAGTGCCCTATGCTCTCTAAGCTGTGTTTTTTAGATGTTTCAGGACACACCGTACACTTCTCCAGAGTGGCTGTTGGCAATTTACATCCCGCCCATCAGTGTAGCAAGGCTCCCATTTCTCCATGGCCTGTCCTGCATTTCTGGTTTTGACAACTTTTTCAGCATGTCCCTTTTGACCGATGGGAAGCGAGACTTCTTTGTAGCGCTGATTTGCCTTTCCAGGTTGCTTGGTTGGCCAAAAAGGGCGTATGCGTTTTTTCCTGAATGTATTGAGGAAAAAACGCATACGCCCTTTTTGGCCAAGGGCATCATTGTCAACGTTTTGCCGCTTTTCATGTGCTTTAAAGGCGATTCGAATCTACCTCCTGAAATCTGTTTCCTGCAATTCTGCCTTGATTTCAAATCCTCTTCTTTGCCTTCCCTCAATATATTTGTGGACGAGAGTTATCATTTATAACTCTGCAGGTTTGTGAATTGCAGTGCCCTGAAGCTCCATTTTACAAGTCGCTTTTTTGGGAGTCGGCCGCAAAAGCGCAGGATGGCTTCAGGCCCTGTTCTGGTTCCGGGGGGCAGGCTGAGCCTGTGGTTAATTCTTCTTCCTGATGGGAAAATTGAGTGACCTGTGCCTGTCCCAACACCAAGAGCTAGTCTCTCATTGGTTCCCCGTCTTCCCGTTCATCCTCAGGACAAATTGCAACCTGTACGGAACAGGAGGTTAAAGGTGCTGATGCTCCAAGTAGGGAGATTGCTAGTAAAGTGGCTGGAATGGCGAACCCGAGCACAAGGAGATGAGAAATGCGGTGCGTTTTAGAAACCTTTCCCCATCACACGGTGTACCATCTTCTGGGTTTCTCATGCATGTTTTCGATGTAGGAAGATGCCCTTGAACCTGGAGATTTGGGACCCATGCGATGGGTAGCACGCAGTATTACTTTAAAGGGTCTGCGTTTGCTCACCCAACCTCACCAAAACTCTCAGCCCCAAGAGTGTCCACCCTTATGTCTCATCCAGCTGTGGGTCTAGATATGGTCAATCCAGGTTGCATCACAGCCCCTGAACGAATTGTGTAAGAATTTCTCTCTCTTTCCCTGTCTTTGTTTCATGGGTTTTTAAAAGTAATTTATTTTTATAATGGGGTTTAGCTGCTTTTCACGGCTGTGTTTAGGCCGCTTTACACCCACTTGACACACTAACAGAGAGATATCAATACATAGGTTTTAAGATTATTACTAGTCAGATATATTCTTGTGCGGTGAATCGGGCGTGTTGAGTCCAGTTCTCTGAGCAAGGAGTAGGTCTTGTCTATTCCATATTGGGTTTATGGAACGGTATCTGAGCTAATTTGAAACTCTTGTTTTATGTATCACCCCACCTCACCTTTCCCTTTAAGCAGCCATAGTGTGTTTTCTGCATGTGTGACTCTGTTCTGTTTTGTAATTCAGTTCAAGTGTAACGGTTTTTACATTCCCTCTATAAGTGACACCTTATGAGAAGTGTCCTTTTCTGTGTGACTTATTTCACTTAGAATCGTCTTACCTAAATCCACTCATCATGCTGCTACTAGCCTTATGACATTGATTTCATGGCTGAGTGATATTCCATTGTACATAAGGACCACAACATTTTTATCCATTTTTCGCTTTCCTGGGATATTTAAGGTGGAAGGAAGTGGAGGTCCTTGTCAACAGAGCAGCCCTAAACTTTGGGGTGCTTGTGTCTTGCTGATTTTCAATTTTCCCACTTTATCCCCCCATGCGTGGAAGTGCCCTATGCTCTCTAAGCTGTGTTTTTTAGATGTTTCAGGACACACCGTACACTTCTTCAGAGTGGCTGTTGGCAATTTACATCCCGCCCATCAGTGTAGCAAGGCTCCCATTTCTCCATGGCCTGTCCTGCATTTCTGGTTTTGACACCTTTTTCAGCATGTCCCTTTTGACCGATGGGAAGCGAGACTTCTTTGTAGCGCTGATTTGCCTTTCCAGGTTGCTTGGTTGGCCAAAAAGGGCGTATGCGTTTTTTCCTGAATATATTCAGGAAAAAACGCATACGCCCTTTTTGGCCAAGGTCATCATTGTCAACGTTTTGCCGCTTTTCATGTGCTTTAAAGGCGATTCGAATCTACCTCCTGAAATCTGTTTCCTGCAATTCTGCCTTGATTTCAAATCCTCTTCTTTGCCTTCCCTCAATATATTTGTGGACGAGAGTTATCATTTATAACTCTGCAGGTTTGTGAATTGCAGTGCCCTGAAGCTGCATTTTACAAGTCGCTTTTTTGGGAGCCGGCCGCAAAAGCGCAGGATGGCTTCAGGCCCTGTTCTGGTTCCAGGGGGCAGGCTGAGCCTGTGGTTAATTCTTCTTCCTGATGGGAAAATAGAGTGACCTGTGCCTGTCCCAACACCAAGAGCTAGTCTCTCATTGGTTCCCCGTCTTCCCGTTCATCCTCAGGACAAATTGCAACCTGTACGGAACAGGAGGTTAAAGGTGCTGATGCTCCAAGTAGGGAGATTGCTAGTAAAGTGGCTGGAATGGCGAACCCGAGCACAAGGAGATGAGAAATGCGGTGCGTTTTAGAAACCTTTCCCCATCACACGGTGTACCATCTTCTGGGTTTCTCATGCATGTTTTCGATGTAGGAAGATGCCCTTGAACCTGGAGATTTGGGACCCATGCGATGGGTAGCACGCAGTATTACTTTAAAGGGTCTGCGTTTGCTCACCCAACCTCACCAAAACTCTCAGCCCCAAGAGTGTCCACCCTTATGTCTCATCCAGCTGTGGGTCTAGATATGGTCAATCCAGGTTGCATCACAGCCCCTGAACGAATTGTGTAAGAATTTCTCTCTCTTTCCCTGTCTTTGTTTCATGGGTTTTTAAAAGTAATTTATTTTTATAATGGGGTTTAGCTGCTTTTCACGGCTGTGTTTAGGCCGCTTTACACCCACTTGACACACTAACAGAGAGATATCAATACATAGGTTTTAAGATTATTACTAGTCAGATATATTCTTGTGCGGTGAATCGGGCGTGTTGAGTCCAGTTCTCTGAGCAAGGAGTAGGTCTTGTCTATTCCATATTGGGTTTATGGAACGGTATCTGAGCTAATTTGAAACTCTTGTTTTATGTATCACCCCACCTCACCTTTCCCTTTAAGCAGCCATAGTGTGTTTTCTGCATGTGTGACTCTGTTCTGTTTTGTAATTCAGTTCAAGTGTAACGGTTTTTACATTCCCTCTATAAGTGACACCTTATGAGAAGTGTCCTTTTCTGTGTGACTTATTTCACTTAGAATCGTCTTACCTAAATCCACTCATCATGCTGCTACTAGCCTTATGACATTGATTTCATGGCTGAGTGATATTCCATTGTACATAAGGACCACAACATTTTTATCCATTTTTCGCTTTCCTGGGATATTTAAGGTGGAAGGAAGTGGAGGTCCTTGTCAACAGAGCAGCCCTAAACTTTGGGGTGCTTGTGTCTTGCTGATTTTCAATTTTCCCACTTTATCCCCCCATGCGTGGAAGTGCCCTATGCTCTCTAAGCTGTGTTTTTTAGATGTTTCAGGACACACCGTACACTTCTTCAGAGTGGCTGTTGGCAATTTACATCCCGCCCATCAGTGTAGCAAGGCTCCCATTTCTCCATGGCCTGTCCTGCATTTCTGGTTTTGACACCTTTTTCAGCATGTCCCTTTTGACCGATGGGAAGCGAGACTTCTTTGTAGCGCTGATTTGCCTTTCCAGGTTGCTTGGTTGGCCAAAAAGGGCGTATGCGTTTTTTCCTGAATATATTCAGGAAAAAACGCATACGCCCTTTTTGGCCAAGGTCATCATTGTCAACGTTTTGCCGCTTTTCATGTGCTTTAAGGGCGATTCGAATCTACCTCCTGAAATCTGTTTCCTGCAATTCTGCCTTGATTTCAAATCCTCTTCTTTGCCTTCCCTCAATATATTTGTGGACGAGAGTTATCATTTATAACTCTGCAGGTTTGTGAATTGCAGTGCCCTGAAGCTGCATTTTACAAGTCGCTTTTTTGGGAGCCGGCCGCAAAAGCGCAGGATGGCTTCAGGCCCTGTTCTGGTTCCGGGGGGCAGGCTGAGCCTGTGGTTAATTCTTCTTCCTGATGGGAAAATAGAGTGACCTGTGACTATCCCAACACCAAGAGCTAGTCTCTCATTGGTTTCCCGTCTTCCCGTTCATCCTCAGGACAAATTGCAACCTGTACGGAACAGGAGGTTAAAGGTGCTGATGCTCCAAGTAGGGAGATTGCTAGTAAAGTGGCTGGAATGGCGAACCCGAGCACAAGGAGGTGAGAAATGAGGTGCGTTTTAGAAACCTTTCCCCATCACACGGTGTACCATCTTCTGGGTTTCTCATGCATGTTTTCGATGTAGGAAGATGCCCTTGAACCTGGAGATTTGGGACCCATGCGATGGGAAGCACGCAGTATTACTTTAAAGGGTCTGCGTTTGCTCACCCAACCTCACCAAAACTCTCAGCCCCAAGAGTGTCCACCCTTATGTCTCATCCAGCTGTGGGTCTAGATATGGTCAATCCAGGTTGCATCACAGCCCCTGAACGAATTGTGTAAGAATTTCTCTCTCTTTCCCTGTCTTCGTTTCATGGGTTTTTAAAAGTAATTTATTTTTATAATGGGGTTTAGCTGCTTTTCACGGCTGTGTTTAGGCCGCTTTACACCCACTTGACACACTAACAGAGAGATATCAATACATAGGTTTTAAGATTATTACTAGTCAGATATATTCTTGTGCGGTGAATCGGGCGTGTTGAGTCCAGTTCTCTGAGCAAGGAGTAGGTCTTGTCTATTCCATATTGGGTTTATGGAACGGTATCTGAGCTAATTTGAAACTCTTGTTTTATGTATCACCCCACCTCACCTTTCCCTTTAAGCAGCCATAGTGTGTTTTCTGCATGTGTGACTCTGTTCTGTTTTGTAATTCAGTTCAAGTGTAACGGTTTTTACATTCCCTCTATAAGTGACACCTTATGAGAAGTGTCCTTTTCTGTGTGACTTATTTCACTTAGAATCGTCTTACCTAAATCCACTCATCATGCTGCTACTAGCCTTATGACATTGATTTCATGGCTGAGTGATATTCCATTGTACATAAGGACCACAACATTTTTATCCATTTTTCGCTTTCCTGGGATATTTAAGGTGGAAGGAAGTGGAGGTCCTTGTCAACAGAGCAGCCCTAAACTTTGGGGTGCTTGTGTCTTGCTGATTTTCAATTTTCCCACTTTATCCCCCCATGCGTGGAAGTGCCCTATGCTCTCTAAGCTGTGTTTTTTAGATGTTTCAGGACACACCGTACACTTCTTCAGAGTGGCTGTTGGCAATTTACATCCCGCCCATCAGTGTAGCAAGGCTCCCATTTCTCCATGGCCTGTCCTGCATTTCTGGTTTTGACACCTTTTTCAGCATGTCCCTTTTGACCGATGGGAAGCGAGACTTCTTTGTAGCGCTGATTTGCCTTTCCAGGTTGCTTGGTTGGCCAAAAAGGGCGTATGCGTTTTTTCCTGAATATATTCAGGAAAAAACGCATACGCCCTTTTTGGCCAAGGTCATCATTGTCAACGTTTTGCCGCTTTTCATGTGCTTTAAGGGCGATTCGAATCTACCTCCTGAAATCTGTTTCCTGCAATTCTGCCTTGATTTCAAATCCTCTTCTTTGCCTTCCCTCAATATATTTGTGGACGAGAGTTATCATTTATAACTCTGCAGGTTTGTGAATTGCAGTGCCCTGAAGCTGCATTTTACAAGTCGCTTTTTTGGGAGCCGGCCGCAAAAGCGCAGGATGGCTTCAGGCCCTGTTCTGGTTCCGGGGGGCAGGCTGAGCCTGTGGTTAATTCTTCTTCCTGATGGGAAAATAGAGTGACCTGTGACTATCCCAACACCAAGAGCTAGTCTCTCATTGGTTTCCCGTCTTCCCGTTCATCCTCAGGACAAATTGCAACCTGTACGGAACAGGAGGTTAAAGGTGCTGATGCTCCAAGTAGGGAGATTGCTAGTAAAGTGGCTGGAATGGCGAACCCGAGCACAAGGAGGTGAGAAATGAGGTGCGTTTTAGAAACCTTTCCCCATCACACGGTGTACCATCTTCTGGGTTTCTCATGCATGTTTTCGATGTAGGAAGATGCCCTTGAACCTGGAGATTTGGGACCCATGCGATGGGTAGCACGCAGTATTACTTTAAAGGGTCTGCGTTTGCTCACCCAACCTCACCAAAACTCTCAGCCCCAAGAGTGTCCACCCTTATGTCTCATCCAGCTGTGGGTCTAGATATGGTCAATCCAGGTTGCATCACAGCCCCTGAACGAATTGTGTAAGAATTTCTCTCTCTTTCCCTGTCTTCGTTTCATGGGTTTTTAAAAGTAATTTATTTTTATAATGGGGTTTAGCTGCTTTTCACGGCTGTGTTTAGGCCGCTTTACACCCACTTGACACACTAACAGAGAGATATCAATACATAGGTTTTAAGATTATTACTAGTCAGATATATTCTTGTGCGGTGAATCGGGCGTGTTGAGTCCAGTTCTCTGAGCAAGGAGTAGGTCTTGTCTATTCCATATTGGGTTTATGGAACGGTATCTGAGCTAATTTGAAACTCTTGTTTTATGTATCACCCCACCTCACCTTTCCCGTTAAGCAGCCATAGTGTGTTTTCTGCATGTGTGACTCTGTTCTGTTTTGTAATTCAGTTCAAGTGTAACGGTTTTTACATTCCCTCTATAAGTGACACCTTATGAGAAGTGTCCTTTTCTGTGTGACTTATTTCACTTAGAATCGTCTTACCTAAATCCACTCATCATGCTGCTACTAGCCTTATGACATTGATTTCATGGCTGAGTGATATTCCATTGTACATAAGGACCACAACATTTTTATCCATTTTTCGCTTTCCTGGGATATTTAAGGTGGAAGGAAGTGGAGGTCCTTGTCAACAGAGCAGCCCTAAACTTTGGGGTGCTTGTGTCTTGCTGATTTTCAATTTTCCCACTTTATCCCCCCATGCGTGGAAGTGCCCTATGCTCTCTAAGCTGTGTTTTTTAGATGTTTCAGGACACACCGTACACTTCTCCAGAGTGGCTGTTGGCAATTTACATCCCGCCCATCAGTGTAGCAAGGCTCCCATTTCTCCATGGCCTGTCCTGCATTTCTGGTTTTGACACCTTTTTCAGCATGTCCCTTTTGACCGATGGGAAGCGAGACTTCTTTGTAGCGCTGATTTGCCTTTCCAGGTTGCTTGGTTGGCCAAAAAGGGCGTATGCGTTTTTTCCTGAATATATTCAGGAAAAAACGCATACGCCCTTTTTGGCCAAGGGCATCATTGTCAACGTTTTGCCGCTTTTCATGTGCTTTAAAGGCGATTCGAATCTACCTCCTGAAATCTGTTTCCTGCAATTCTGCCTTGATTTCAAATCCTCTTCTTTGCCTTCCCTCAATATATTTGTGGACGAGAGTTATCATTTATAACTCTGCAGGTTTGTGAATTGCAGTGCCCTGAAGCTCCATTTTACAAGTCGCTTTTTTGGGAGTCGGCCGCAAAAGCGCAGGATGGCTTCAGGCCCTGTTCTGGTTCCGGGGGGCAGGCTGAGCCTGTGGTTAATTCTTCTTCCTGATGGGAAAATTGAGTGACCTGTGCCTGTCCCAACACCAAGAGCTAGTCTCTCATTGGTTCCCCGTCTTCCCGTTCATCCTCAGGACAAATTGCAACCTGTACGGAACAGGAGGTTAAAGGTGCTGATGCTCCAAGTAGGGAGATTGCTAGTAAAGTGGCTGGAATGGCGAACCCGAGCACAAGGAGATGAGAAATGCGGTGCGTTTTAGAAACCTTTCCCCATCACACGGTGTACCATCTTCTGGGTTTCTCATGCATGTTTTCGATGTAGGAAGATGCCCTTGAACCTGGAGATTTGGGACCCATGCGATGGGTAGCACGCAGTATTACTTTAAAGGGTCTGCGTTTGCTCACCCAACCTCACCAAACCTCTCAGCCCCAAGAGTGTCCACCCTTATGTCTCATCCAGCTGTGGGTCTAGATATGGTCAATCCAGGTTGCATCACAGCCCCTGAACGAATTGTGTAAGAATTTCTCTCTCTTTCCCTGTCTTTGTTTCATGGGTTTTTAAAAGTAATTTATTTTTATAATGGGGTTTAGCTGCTTTTCACAGCTGTGTTTATGCCGCTTTACACCCACTTGACACACTAACAGAGAGATATCAATACATAGGTTTTAAAATTATTACTAGTCAGATATATTCTTGTGCGGTGAATCGGGCGTGTTGAGTCCAGTTCTCTGAGCAAGGAGTAGGTCTTGTCTATTCCATATTGGGTTTATGGAACGGTATCTGAGCTAATTTGAAACTCTTGTTTTATGTATCACCCCACCTCACCTTTCCCGTTAAGCAGCCATAGTGTGTTTTCTGCATGTGTGACTCTGTTCTGTTTTGTAATTCAGTTCAAGTGTAACGGTTTTTACATTCCCTCTATAAGTGACACCTTATGAGAAGTGTCCTTTTCTGTGTGACTTATTTCACTTAGAATCGTCTTACCTAAATCCACTCATCATGCTGCTACTAGCCTTATGACATTGATTTCATGGCTGAGTGATATTCCATTGTACATAAGGACCACAACTTTTTTATCCATTTTTCGCTTTCCTGGGATATTTAAGGTGGAATGAAGTGGAGGTCCTTGTCAACAGAGCAGCCCTAAACTTTGGGGTGCTTGTGTCTTGCTGATTTTCAATTTTCCCACTTTATCCCCCCATGCGTGGAAGTGCCCTATGCTCTCTAAGCTGTGTTTTTTAGATGTTTCAGGACACACCGTACACTTCTCCAGAGTGGCTGTTGGCAATTTACATCCCGCCCATCAGTGTAGCAAGGCTCCCATTTCTCCATGGCCTGTCCTGCATTTCTGGTTTTGACAACTTTTTCAGCATGTCCCTTTTGACCGATGGGAAGCGAGACTTCTTTGTAGCGCTGATTTGCCTTTCCAGGTTGCTTGGTTGGCCAAAAAGGGCGTATGCGTTTTTTCCTGAATGTATTGAGGAAAAAACGCATACGCCCTTTTTGGCCAAGGGCATCATTGTCAACGTTTTGCCGCTTTTCATGTGCTTTAAAGGCGATTCGAATCTACCTCCTGAAATCTGTTTCCTGCAATTCTGCCTTGATTTCAAATCCTCTTCTTTGCCTTCCCTCAATATATTTGTGGACGAGAGTTATCATTTATAACTCTGCAGGTTTGTGAATTGCAGTGCCCTGAAGCTCCATTTTACAAGTCGCTTTTTTGGGAGTCGGCCGCAAAAGCGCAGGATGGCTTCAGGCCCTGTTCTGGTTTCAGGGGGCAGGCTGAGCCTGTGGTTAATTCTTCTTCCTGATGGGAAAATTGAGTGACCTGTGCCTGTCCCAACACCAAGAGCTAGTCTCTCATTGGTTCCCCGTCTTCCCGTTCATCCTCAGGACAAATTGCAACCTGTACGGAACAGGAGGTTAAAGGTGCTGATGCTCCAAGTAGGGAGATTGCTAGTAAAGTGGCTGGAATGGCGAACCCGAGCACAAGGAGATGAGAAATGCGGTGCGTTTTAGAAACCTTTCCCCATCACACGGTGTACCATCTTCTGGGTTTCTCATGCATGTTTTCGATGTAGGAAGATGCCCTTGAACCTGGAGATTTGGGACCCATGCGATGGGTAGCACGCAGTATTACTTTAAAGGGTCTGCGTTTGCTCACCCAACCTCACCAAAACTCTCAGCCCCAAGAGTGTCCACCCTTATGTCTCATCCAGCTGTGGGTCTAGATATGGTCAATCCAGGTTGCATCACAGCCCCTGAACGAATTGTGTAAGAATTTCTCTCTCTTTCCCTGTCTTCGTTTCATGGGTTTTTAAAAGTAATTTATTTTTATAATGGGGTTTAGCTGCTTTTCACGGCTGTGTTTAGGCCGCTTTACACCCACTTGACACACTAACAGAGAGATATCAATACATAGGTTTTAAGATTATTACTAGTCAGATATATTCTTGTGCGGTGAATCGGGCGTGTTGAGTCCAGTTCTCTGAGCAAGGAGTAGGTCTTGTCTATTCCATATTGGGTTTATGGAACGGTATCTGAGCTAATTTGAAACTCTTGTTTTATGTATCACCCCACCTCACCTTTCCCGTTAAGCAGCCATAGTGTGTTTTCTGCATGTGTGACTCTGTTCTGTTTTGTAATTCAGTTCAAGTGTAACGGTTTTTACATTCCCTCTATAAGTGACACCTTATGAGAAGTGTCCTTTTCTGTGTGACTTATTTCACTTAGAATCGTCTTACCTAAATCCACTCATCATGCTGCTACTAGCCTTATGACATTGATTTCATGGCTGAGTGATATTCCATTGTACATAAGGACCACAACATTTTTATCCATTTTTCGCTTTCCTGGGATATTTAAGGTGGAAGGAAGTGGAGGTCCTTGTCAACAGAGCAGCCCTAAACTTTGGGGTGCTTGTGTCTTGCTGATTTTCAATTTTCCCACTTTATCCCCCCATGCGTGGAAGTGCCCTATGCTCTCTAAGCTGTGTTTTTTAGATGTTTCAGGACACACCGTACACTTCTCCAGAGTGGCTGTTGGCAATTTACATCCCGCCCATCAGTGTAGCAAGGCTCCCATTTCTCCATGGCCTGTCCTGCATTTCTGGTTTTGACACCTTTTTCAGCATGTCCCTTTTGACCGATGGGAAGCGAGACTTTTTTGTAGCGCTGATTTGCCTTTCCAGGTTGCTTGGTTGGCCAAAAAGGGCGTATGCGTTTTTTCCTGAATATATTCAGGAAAAAACGCATACGCCCTTTTTGGCCAAGGGCATCATTGTCAACGTTTTGCCGCTTTTCATGTGCTTTAAAGGCGATTCGAATCTACCTCCTGAAATCTGTTTCCTGCAATTCTGCCTTGATTTCAAATCCTCTTCTTTGCCTTCCCTCAATATATTTGTGGACGAGAGTTATCATTTATAACTCTGCAGGTTTGTGAATTGCAGTGCCCTGAAGCTCCATTTTACAAGTCGCTTTTTTGGGAGTCGGCCGCAAAAGCGCAGGATGGTTTCAGGCCCTGTTCTGGTTCCGGGGGGCAGGCTGAGCCTGTGGTTAATTCTTCTTCCTGATGGGAAAATTGAGTGACCTGTGCCTGTCCCAACACCAAGAGCTAGTCTCTCATTGGTTCCCCGTCTTCCCGTTCATCCTCAGGACAAATTGCAACCTGTACGGAACAGGAGGTTAAAGGTGCTGATGCTCCAAGTAGGGAGATTGCTAGTAAAGTGGCTGGAATGGCGAACCCGAGCACAAGGAGATGAGAAATGCGGTGCGTTTTAGAAACCTTTCCCCATCACACGGTGTACCATCTTCTGGGTTTCTCATGCATGTTTTCGATGTAGGAAGATGCCCTTGAACCTGGAGATTTGGGACCCATGCGATGGGTAGCACGCAGTATTACTTTAAAGGGTCTGCGTTTGCTCACCCAACCTCACCAAACCTCTCAGCCCCAAGAGTGTCCACCCTTATGTCTCATCCAGCTGTGGGTCTAGATATGGTCAATGCAGGTTGCATCACAGCCCCTGAACGAATTGTGTAAGAATTTCTCTCTCTTTCCCTGTCTTTGTTTCATGGGTTTTTAAAAGTAATTTATTTTTATAATGGGGTTTAGCTGCTTTTCACGGCTGTGTTTATGCCGCCTTACACACACTTGACACACTAACAGAGAGATATCAATACATAGGTTTTAAGATTATTACTAGTCAGATATATTCTTGTGCGGTGAATCGGGCGTGTTGAGTCCAGTTCTCTGAGCAAGGAGTAGGTCTTGTCTATTCCATATTGGGTTTATGGAACGGTATCTGAGCTAAATTGAAACTCTTGTTTTATGTATCACCCCACCTCACCTTTCCCGTTAAGCAGCCATAGTGTGTTTTCTGCATGTGTGACTCTGTTCTGTTTTGTAATTCAGTTCAAGTGTAACGGTTTTTACATTCCCTCTATAAGTGACACCTTATGAGAAGTGTCCTTTTCTGTGTGACTTATTTCACTTAGAATCGTCTTACCTAAATCCACTCATCATGCTGCTACTAGCCTTATGACATTGATTTCATGGCTGAGTGATATTCCATTGTACATAAGGACCACAACTTTTTTATCCATTTTTCGCTTTCCTGGGATATTTAAGGTGGAATGAAGTGGAGGTCCTTGTCAACAGAGCAGCCCTAAACTTTGGGGTGCTTGTGTCTTGCTGATTTTCAATTTTCCTACTTTATCCCCCCATGTGTGGAAGTGCCCTATGCTCTCTAAGCTGTGTTTTTTAGATGTTTCAGGACACACCGTACACTTCTCCAGAGTGGCTGTTGGCAATTTACATCCCGCCCATCAGTGTAGCAAGGCTCCCATTTCTCCATGGCCTGTCCTGCATTTCTGGTTTTGACACTTTTTTCAGCATGGCCCTTTTGACCGATGGGAAGCGAGACTTCTTTGTAGCGCTGATTTGCCTTTCCAGGTTGCTTGGTTGGCCAAAAAGGGCGTATGCGTTTTTTCCTGAGTATATTCAGGAAAAAACGTATACGCCCTTTTTGGCCAAGGGCATCATTGTCAACGTTTTGCCGCTTTTCATGTGCTTTAAAGGCGATTCGAATCTACCTCCTGAAATCTGTTTCCTGCAATTCTGCCTTGATTTCAAATCCTCTTCTTTGCCTTCCCTCAATATATTTGTGGACGAGAGTTATCATTTATAACTCTGCAGGTTTGTGAATTGCAGTGCCCTGAAGCTGCATTTTACAAGTCGCTTTTTTGGGAGCCGGCCGCAAAAGCGCAGGATGGCTTCAGGCCCTGTTCTGGTTCCGGGGGGCAGGCTGAGCCTGTGGTTAATTCTTCTTCCTGATGGGAAAATAGAGTGACCTGTGACTGTCCCAACACCAAGAGCTAGTCTCTCATTGGTTTCCCGTCTTCCCGTTCATCCTCAGGACAAATTGCAACCTGTACGGAACAGGAGGTTAAAGGTGCTGATGCTCCAAGTAGGGAGATTGCTAGTAAAGTGGCTGGAATGGCGAACCCGAGCACAAGGAGGTGAGAAATGAGGTGCGTTTTAGAAACCTTTCCCCATCACACGGTGTACCATCTTCTGGGTTTCTCATGCATGTTTTCGATGTAGGAAGATGCCCTTGAACCTGGAGATTTGGGACCCATGCGATGGGTAGCACACAGTATTACTTTAAAGGGTCTGCGTTTGCTCACCCAACCTCACCAAAACTCTCAGCCCCAAGAGTGTCCACCCTTATGTCTCATCCAGCTGTGGGTCTAGATATGGTCAATCCAGGTTGCATCACAGCCCCTGAACGAATTGTGTAAGAATTTCTCTCTCTTTCCCTGTCTTTGTTTCATGGGTTTTTAAAAGTAATTTATTTTTATAATGGGGTTTAGCTGCTTTTCACAGCTGTGTTTATGCCGCTTTACACCCACTTGACACACTAACAGAGAGATATCAATACATAGGTTTTAAAATTATTACTAGTCAGATATATTCTTGTGCGGTGAATCGGGCGTGTTGAGTCCAGTTCTCTGAGCAAGGAGTAGGTCTTGTCTATTCCATATTGGGTTTATGGAACGGTATCTGAGCTAATTTGAAACTCTTGTTTTATGTATCACCCCACCTCACCTTTCCCGTTAAGCAGCCATAGTGTGTTTTCTGCATGTGTGACTCTGTTCTGTTTTGTAATTCAGTTCAAGTGTAACGGTTTTTACATTCCCTCTATAAGTGACACCTTATGAGAAGTGTCCTTTTCTGTGTGACTTATTTCACTTAGAATCGTCTTACCTAAATCCACTCATCATGCTGCTACTAGCCTTATGACATTGATTTCATGGCTGAGTGATATTCCATTGTACATAAGGACCACAACATTTTTATCCATTTTTCGCTTTCCTGGGATATTTAAGGTGGAAGGAAGTGGAGGTCCTTGTCAACAGAGCAGCCCTAAACTTTGGGGTGCTTGTGTCTTGCTGATTTTCAATTTTCCCACTTTATCCCCCCATGCGTGGAAGTGCCCTATGCTCTCTAAGCTGTGTTTTTTAGATGTTTCAGGACACACCGTACACTTCTCCAGAGTGGCTGTTGGCAATTTACATCCCGCCCATCAGTGTAGCAAGGCTCCCATTTCTCCATGGCCTGTCCTGCATTTCTGGTTTTGACAACTTTTTCAGCATGTCCCTTTTGACCGATGGGAAGCGAGACTTCTTTGTAGCGCTGATTTGCCTTTCCAGGTTGCTTGGTTGGCCAAAAAGGGCGTATGCGTTTTTTCCTGAATGTATTGAGGAAAAAACGCATACGCCCTTTTTGGCCAAGGGCATCATTGTCAACGTTTTGCCGCTTTTCATGTGCTTTAAAGGCGATTCGAATCTACCTCCTGAAATCTGTTTCCTGCAATTCTGCCTTGATTTCAAATCCTCTTCTTTGCCTTCCCTCAATATATTTGTGGACGAGAGTTATCATTTATAACTCTGCAGGTTTGTGAATTGCAGTGCCCTGAAGCTCCATTTTACAAGTCGCTTTTTTGGGAGTCGGCCGCAAAAGCGCAGGATGGCTTCAGGCCCTGTTCTGGTTCCGGGGGGCAGGCTGAGCCTGTGGTTAATTCTTCTTCCTGATGGGAAAATTGAGTGACCTGTGCCTGTCCCAACACCAAGAGCTAGTCTCTCATTGGTTCCCCGTCTTCCCGTTCATCCTCAGGACAAATTGCAACCTGTACGGAACAGGAGGTTAAAGGTGCTGATGCTCCAAGTAGGGAGATTGCTAGTAAAGTGGCTGGAATGGCGAACCCGAGCACAAGGAGATGAGAAATGCGGTGCGTTTTAGAAACCTTTCCCCATCACACGGTGTACCATCTTCTGGGTTTCTCATGCATGTTTTCGATGTAGGAAGATGCCCTTGAACCTGGAGATTTGGGACCCATGCGATGGGTAGCACGCAGTATTACTTTAAAGGGTCTGCGTTTGCTCACCCAACCTCACCAAAACTCTCAGCCCCAAGAGTGTCCACCCTTATGTCTCATCCAGCTGTGGGTCTAGATATGGTCAATCCAGGTTGCATCACAGCCCCTGAACGAATTGTGTAAGAATTTCTCTCTCTTTCCCTGTCTTTGTTTCATGGGTTTTTAAAAGTAATTTATTTTTATAATGGGGTTTAGCTGCTTTTCACGGCTGTGTTTAGGCCGCTTTACACCCACTTGACACACTAACAGAGAGATATCAATACATAGGTTTTAAGATTATTACTAGTCAGATATATTCTTGTGCGGTGAATCGGGCGTGTTGAGTCCAGTTCTCTGAGCAAGGAGTAGGTCTTGTCTATTCCATATTGGGTTTATGGAACGGTATCTGAGCTAATTTGAAACTCTTGTTTTATGTATCACCCCACCTCACCTTTCCCTTTAAGCAGCCATAGTGTGTTTTCTGCATGTGTGACTCTGTTCTGTTTTGTAATTCAGTTCAAGTGTAACGGTTTTTACATTCCCTCTATAAGTGACACCTTATGAGAAGTGTCCTTTTCTGTGTGACTTATTTCACTTAGAATCGTCTTACCTAAATCCACTCATCATGCTGCTACTAGCCTTATGACATTGATTTCATGGCTGAGTGATATTCCATTGTACATAAGGACCACAACATTTTTATCCATTTTTCGCTTTCCTGGGATATTTAAGGTGGAAGGAAGTGGAGGTCCTTGTCAACAGAGCAGCCCTAAACTTTGGGGTGCTTGTGTCTTGCTGATTTTCAATTTTCCCACTTTATCCCCCCATGCGTGGAAGTGCCCTATGCTCTCTAAGCTGTGTTTTTTAGATGTTTCAGGACACACCGTACACTTCTTCAGAGTGGCTGTTGGCAATTTACATCCCGCCCATCAGTGTAGCAAGGCTCCCATTTCTCCATGGCCTGTCCTGCATTTCTGGTTTTGACACCTTTTTCAGCATGTCCCTTTTGACCGATGGGAAGCGAGACTTCTTTGTAGCGCTGATTTGCCTTTCCAGGTTGCTTGGTTGGCCAAAAAGGGCGTATGCGTTTTTTCCTGAATGTATTCAGGAAAAAACGCATACGCCCTTTTTGGCCAAGGTCATCATTGTCAACGTTTTGCCGCTTTTCATGTGCTTTAAAGGCGATTCGAATCTACCTCCTGAAATCTGTTTCCTGCAATTCTGCCTTGATTTCAAATCCTCTTCTTTGCCTTCCCTCAATATATTTGTGGACGAGAGTTATCATTTATAACTCTGCAGGTTTGTGAATTGCAGTGCCCTGAAGCTGCATTTTACAAGTCGCTTTTTTGGGAGCCGGCCGCAAAAGCGCAGGATGGCTTCAGGCCCTGTTCTGGTTCCGGGGGGCAGGCTGAGCCTGTGGTTAATTCTTCTTCCTGATGGGAAAATAGAGTGACCTGTGACTATCCCAACACCAAGAGCTAGTCTCTCATTGGTTTCCCGTCTTCCCGTTCATCCTCAGGACAAATTGCAACCTGTACGGAACAGGAGGTTAAAGGTGCTGATGCTCCAAGTAGGGAGATTGCTAGTAAAGTGGCTGGAATGGCGAACCCGAGCACAAGGAGGTGAGAAATGAGGTGCGTTTTAGAAACCTTTCCCCATCACACGGTGTACCATCTTCTGGGTTTCTCATGCATGTTTTCGATGTAGGAAGATGCCCTTGAACCTGGAGATTTGGGACCCATGCGATGGGTAGCACGCAGTATTACTTTAAAGGGTCTGCGTTTGCTCACCCAACCTCACCAAAACTCTCAGCCCCAAGAGTGTCCACCCTTATGTCTCATCCAGCTGTGGGTCTAGATATGGTCAATCCAGGTTGCATCACAGCCCCTGAACGAATTGTGTAAGAATTTCTCTCTCTTTCCCTGTCTTCGTTTCATGGGTTTTTAAAAGTAATTTATTTTTATAATGGGGTTTAGCTGCTTTTCACGGCTGTGTTTAGGCCGCTTTACACCCACTTGACACACTAACAGAGAGATATCAATACATAGGTTTTAAGATTATTACTAGTCAGATATATTCTTGTGCGGTGAATCGGGCGTGTTGAGTCCAGTTCTCTGAGCAAGGAGTAGGTCTTGTCTATTCCATATTGGGTTTATGGAACGGTATCTGAGCTAATTTGAAACTCTTGTTTTATGTATCACCCCACCTCACCTTTCCCGTTAAGCAGCCATAGTGTGTTTTCTGCATGTGTGACTCTGTTCTGTTTTGTAATTCAGTTCAAGTGTAACGGTTTTTACATTCCCTCTATAAGTGACACCTTATGAGAAGTGTCCTTTTCTGTGTGACTTATTTCACTTAGAATCGTCTTACCTAAATCCACTCATCATGCTGCTACTAGCCTTATGACATTGATTTCATGGCTGAGTGATATTCCATTGTACATAAGGACCACAACATTTTTATCCATTTTTCGCTTTCCTGGGATATTTAAGGTGGAAGGAAGTGGAGGTCCTTGTCAACAGAGCAGCCCTAAACTTTGGGGTGCTTGTGTCTTGCTGATTTTCAATTTTCCCACTTTATCCCCCCATGCGTGGAAGTGCCCTATACTCTCTAAGCTGTGTTTTTTAGATGTTTCAGGACACACTGTACACTTCTCCAGAGTGGCTGTTGGCAATTTACATCCCGCCCATCAGTGTAGCAAGGCTCCCATTTCTCCATGGCCTGTCCTGCATTTCTGGTTTTGACACCTTTTTCAGCATGTCCCTTTTGACCGATGGGAAGCGAGACTTCTTTGTAGCGCTGATTTGCCTTTCCAGGTTGCTTGGTTGGCCAAAAAGGGCGTATGCGTTTTTTCCTGAATATATTCAGGAAAAAACGTATACGCCCTTTTTGGCCAAGGGCATCATTGTCAACGTTTTGCCGCTTTTCATGTGCTTTAAAGGCGATTCGAATCTACCTCCTGAAATCTGTTTCCTGCAATTCTGCCTTGATTTCAAATCCTCTTCTTTGCCTTCCCTCAATATATTTGTGGACGAGAGTTATCATTTATAACTCTGCAGGTTTGTGAATTGCAGTGCCCTGAAGCTGCATTTTACAAGTCGCTTTTTTGGGAGCCGGCCGCAAAAGCGCAGGATGGCTTCAGGCCCTGTTCTGGTTCCGGGGGGCAGGCTGAGCCTGTGGTTAATTCTTCTTCCTGATGGGAAAATAGAGTGACCTGTGACTGTCCCAACACCAAGAGCTAGTCTCTCATTGGTTTCCCGTCTTCCCGTTCATCCTCAGGACAAATTGCAACCTGTACGGAACAGGAGGTTAAAGGTGCTGATGCTCCAAGTAGGGAGATTGCTAGTAAAGTGGCTGGAATGGCGAACCCGAGCACAAGGAGGTGAGAAATGAGGTGCGTTTTAGAAACCTTTCCCCATCACACGGTGTACCATCTTCTGGGTTTCTCATGCATGTTTTCGATGTAGGAAGATGCCCTTGAACCTGGAGATTTGGGACCCATGCGATGGGTAGCACGCAGTATTACTTTAAAGGGTCTGCGTTTGCTCACCCAACCTCACCAAAACTCTCAGCCCCAAGAGTGTCCACCCTTATGTCTCATCCAGCTGTGGGTCTAGATATGGTCAATCCAGGTTGCATCACAGCCCCTGAACGAATTGTGTAAGAATTTCTCTCTCTTTCCCTGTCTTCGTTTCATGGGTTTTTAAAAGTAATTTATTTTTATAATGGGGTTTAGCTGCTTTTCACGGCTGTGTTTAGGCCGCTTTACACCCACTTGACACACTAACAGAGAGATATCAATACATAGGTTTTAAGATTATTACTAGTCAGATATATTCTTGTGCGGTGAATCGGGCGTGTTGAGTCCAGTTCTCTGAGCAAGGAGTAGGTCTTGTCTATTCCATATTGGGTTTATGGAACGGTATCTGAGCTAATTTGAAACTCTTGTTTTATGTATCACCCCACCTCACCTTTCCCGTTAAGCAGCCATAGTGTGTTTTCTGCATGTGTGACTCTGTTCTGTTTTGTAATTCAGTTCAAGTGTAACGGTTTTTACATTCCCTCTATAAGTGACACCTTATGAGAAGTGTCCTTTTCTGTGTGACTTATTTCACTTAGAATCGTCTTACCTAAATCCACTCATCATGCTGCTACTAGCCTTATGACATTGATTTCATGGCTGAGTGATATTCCATTGTACATAAGGACCACAACATTTTTATCCATTTTTCGCTTTCCTGGGATATTTAAGGTGGAAGGAAGTGGAGGTCCTTGTCAACAGAGCAGCCCTAAACTTTGGGGTGCTTGTGTCTTGCTGATTTTCAATTTTCCCACTTTATCCCCCCATGCGTGGAAGTGCCCTATACTCTCTAAGCTGTGTTTTTTAGATGTTTCAGGACACACTGTACACTTCTCCAGAGTGGCTGTTGGCAATTTACATCCCGCCCATCAGTGTAGCAAGGCTCCCATTTCTCCATGGCCTGTCCTGCATTTCTGGTTTTGACACCTTTTTCAGCATGTCCCTTTTGACCGATGGGAAGCGAGACTTCTTTGTAGCGCTGATTTGCCTTTCCAGGTTGCTTGGTTGGCCAAAAAGGGCGTATGCGTTTTTTCCTGAATATATTCAGGAAAAAACGTATACGCCCTTTTTGGCCAAGGGCATCATTGTCAACGTTTTGCCGCTTTTCATGTGCTTTAAAGGCGATTCGAATCTACCTCCTGAAATCTGTTTCCTGCAATTCTGCCTTGATTTCAAATCCTCTTCTTTGCCTTCCCTCAATATATTTGTGGACGAGAGTTATCATTTATAACTCTGCAGGTTTGTGAATTGCAGTGCCCTGAAGCTGCATTTTACAAGTCGCTTTTTTGGGAGCCGGCCGCAAAAGCGCAGGATGGCTTCAGGCCCTGTTCTGGTTCCGGGGGGCAGGCTGAGCCTGTGGTTAATTCTTCTTCCTGATGGGAAAATAGAGTGACCTGTGACTGTCCCAACACCAAGAGCTAGTCTCTCATTGGTTTCCCGTCTTCCCGTTCATCCTCAGGACAAATTGCAACCTGTACGGAACAGGAGGTTAAAGGTGCTGATGCTCCAAGTAGGGAGATTGCTAGTAAAGTGGCTGGAATGGCGAACCCGAGCACAAGGAGGTGAGAAATGAGGTGCGTTTTAGAAACCTTTCCCCATCACACGGTGTACCATCTTCTGGGTTTCTCATGCATGTTTTCGATGTAGGAAGATGCCCTTGAACCTGGAGATTTGGGACCCATGCGATGGGTAGCACACAGTATTACTTTAAAGGGTCTGCGTTTGCTCACCCAACCTCACCAAAACTCTCAGCCCCAAGAGTGTCCACCCTTATGTCTCATCCAGCTGTGGGTCTAGATATGGTCAATCCAGGTTGCATCACAGCCCCTGAACGAATTGTGTAAGAATTTCTCTCTCTTTCCCTGTCTTTGTTTCATGGGTTTTTAAAAGTAATTTATTTTTATAATGGGGTTTAGCTGCTTTTCACAGCTGTGTTTATGCCGCTTTACACCCACTTGACACACTAACAGAGAGATATCAATACATAGGTTTTAAAATTATTACTAGTCAGATATATTCTTGTGCGGTGAATCGGGCGTGTTGAGTCCAGTTCTCTGAGCAAGGAGTAGGTCTTGTCTATTCCATATTGGGTTTATGGAACGGTATCTGAGCTAATTTGAAACTCTTGTTTTATGTATCACCCCACCTCACCTTTCCCGTTAAGCAGCCATAGTGTGTTTTCTGCATGTGTGACTCTGTTCTGTTTTGTAATTCAGTTCAAGTGTAACGGTTTTTACATTCCCTCTATAAGTGACACCTTATGAGAAGTGTCCTTTTCTGTGTGACTTATTTCACTTAGAATCGTCTTACCTAAATCCACTCATCATGCTGCTACTAGCCTTATGACATTGATTTCATGGCTGAGTGATATTCCATTGTACATAAGGACCACAACTTTTTTATCCATTTTTCGCTTTCCTGGGATATTTAAGGTGGAATGAAGTGGAGGTCCTTGTCAACAGAGCAGCCCTAAACTTTGGGGTGCTTGTGTCTTGCTGATTTTCAATTTTCCCACTTTATCCCCCCATGCGTGGAAGTGCCCTATGCTCTCTAAGCTGTGTTTTTTAGATGTTTCAGGACACACCGTACACTTCTCCAGAGTGGCTGTTGGCAATTTACATCCCGCCCATCAGTGTAGCAAGGCTCCCATTTCTCCATGGCCTGTCCTGCATTTCTGGTTTTGACAACTTTTTCAGCATGTCCCTTTTGACCGATGGGAAGCGAGACTTCTTTGTAGCGCTGATTTGCCTTTCCAGGTTGCTTGGTTGGCCAAAAAGGGCGTATGCGTTTTTTCCTGAATGTATTGAGGAAAAAACGCATACGCCCTTTTTGGCCAAGGGCATCATTGTCAACGTTTTGCCGCTTTTCATGTGCTTTAAAGGCGATTCGAATCTACCTCCTGAAATCTGTTTCCTGCAATTCTGCCTTGATTTCAAATCCTCTTCTTTGCCTTCCCTCAATATATTTGTGGACGAGAGTTATCATTTATAACTCTGCAGGTTTGTGAATTGCAGTGCCCTGAAGCTCCATTTTACAAGTCGCTTTTTTGGGAGTCGGCCGCAAAAGCGCAGGATGGCTTCAGGCCCTGTTCTGGTTCCGGGGGGCAGGCTGAGCCTGTGGTTAATTCTTCTTCCTGATGGGAAAATTGAGTGACCTGTGCCTGTCCCAACACCAAGAGCTAGTCTCTCATTGGTTCCCCGTCTTCCCGTTCATCCTCAGGACAAATTGCAACCTGTACGGAACAGGAGGTTAAAGGTGCTGATGCTCCAAGTAGGGAGATTGCTAGTAAAGTGGCTGGAATGGCGAACCCGAGCACAAGGAGATGAGAAATGCGGTGCGTTTTAGAAACCTTTCCCCATCACACGGTGTACCATCTTCTGGGTTTCTCATGCATGTTTTCGATGTAGGAAGATGCCCTTGAACCTGGAGATTTGGGACCCATGCGATGGGTAGCACGCAGTATTACTTTAAAGGGTCTGCGTTTGCTCACCCAACCTCACCAAAACTCTCAGCCCCAAGAGTGTCCACCCTTATGTCTCATCCAGCTGTGGGTCTAGATATGGTCAATCCAGGTTGCATCACAGCCCCTGAACGAATTGTGTAAGAATTTCTCTCTCTTTCCCTGTCTTTGTTTCATGGGTTTTTAAAAGTAATTTATTTTTATAATGGGGTTTAGCTGCTTTTCACGGCTGTGTTTAGGCCGCTTTACACCCACTTGACACACTAACAGAGAGATATCAATACATAGGTTTTAAGATTATTACTAGTCAGATATATTCTTGTGCGGTGAATCGGGCGTGTTGAGTCCAGTTCTCTGAGCAAGGAGTAGGTCTTGTCTATTCCATATTGGGTTTATGGAACGGTATCTGAGCTAATTTGAAACTCTTGTTTTATGTATCACCCCACCTCACCTTTCCCTTTAAGCAGCCATAGTGTGTTTTCTGCATGTGTGACTCTGTTCTGTTTTGTAATTCAGTTCAAGTGTAACGGTTTTTACATTCCCTCTATAAGTGACACCTTATGAGAAGTGTCCTTTTCTGTGTGACTTATTTCACTTAGAATCGTCTTACCTAAATCCACTCATCATGCTGCTACTAGCCTTATGACATTGATTTCATGGCTGAGTGATATTCCATTGTACATAAGGACCACAACATTTTTATCCATTTTTCGCTTTCCTGGGATATTTAAGGTGGAAGGAAGTGGAGGTCCTTGTCAACAGAGCAGCCCTAAACTTTGGGGTGCTTGTGTCTTGCTGATTTTCAATTTTCCCACTTTATCCCCCCATGCGTGGAAGTGCCCTATGCTCTCTAAGCTGTGTTTTTTAGATGTTTCAGGACACACCGTACACTTCTTCAGAGTGGCTGTTGGCAATTTACATCCCGCCCATCAGTGTAGCAAGGCTCCCATTTCTCCATGGCCTGTCCTGCATTTCTGGTTTTGACACCTTTTTCAGCATGTCCCTTTTGACCGATGGGAAGCGAGACTTCTTTGTAGCGCTGATTTGCCTTTCCAGGTTGCTTGGTTGGCCAAAAAGGGCGTATGCGTTTTTTCCTGAATATATTCAGGAAAAAACGCATACGCCCTTTTTGGCCAAGGGCATCATTGTCAACGTTTTGCCGCTTTTCATGTGCTTTAAAGGCGATTCGAATCTACCTCCTGAAATCTGTTTCCTGCAATTCTGCCTTGATTTCAAATCCTCTTCTTTGCCTTCCTTCAATATATTTGTGGACGAGAGTTATCATTTATAACTCTGCAGGTTTGTGAATTGCAGTGCCCTGAAGCTCCATTTTACAAGTCGCTTTTTTGGGAGCCGGCCGCAAAAGCGCAGGATGGCTTCAGGCCCTGTTCTGGTTCCGGGGGGCAGGCTGAGCCTGTGGTTAATTCTTCTTCCTGATGGGAAAATAGAGTGACCTGTGCCTGTCCCAACACCAAGAGCTAGTCTCTCATTGGTTCCCCGTCTTCCCGTTCATCCTCAGGACAAATTGCAACCTGTACGGAACAGGAGGTTAAAGGTGCTGATGCTCCAAGTAGGGAGATTGCTAGTAAAGTGGCTGGAATGGCGAACACGAGCACAAGGAGATGAGAAATGAGGTGCATTTTAGAAACCTTTCCCCATCACACGGTGTACCATCTTCTGGGTTTCTCATGCATGTTTTCGATGTAGGAAGATGCCCTTGAACCTGGAGATTTGGGACCCATGCGATGGGTAGCACGCAGTATTACTTTAAAGGGTCTGCATTAGCTCACCCAACCTCACCAAACCTCTCAGCCCCAAGAGTGTCCACCCTTATGTCTCATCCAGCTGTGGGTCTAGATATGGTCAATGCAGGTTGCATCACAGCCCCTGAACGAATTGTGTAAGAATTTCTCTCTCTTTCCCTGTCTTTGTTTCATGGGTTTTTAAAAGTAATTTATTTTTATAATGGAGTTTAGCTGCTTTTCACGGCTGTGTTTATGCCGCCTTACACACACTTGACACACTAACAGAGAGATATCAATACATAGGTTTTAAGATTATTACTAGTCAGATATATTCTTGTGCGGTGAATCGGGCGTGTTGAGTCCAGTTCTCTGAGCAAGGGGTAGGTCTTGTCTATTCCATATTGGGTTTATGGAACGGTATCTGAGCTAATTTGAAACTCTTGTTTTATGTATCACCCCACCTCACCTTTCCCGTTAAGCAGCCATAGTGTGTTTTCTGCATGTGTGACTCTGTTCTGTTTTGTAATTCAGTTCAAGTGTAACGGTTTTTACATTCCCTCTATAAGTGACACCTTATGAGAAGTGTCCTTTTCTGTGTGACTTATTTCACTTAGAATCGTCTTACCTAAATCCACTCATCATGCTGCTACTAGCCTTATGACATTGATTTCATGGCTGAGTGATATTCCATTGTACATAAGGACCACAACTTTTTTATCCATTTTTCGCTTTCCTGGGATATTTAAGGTGGAAGGAAGTGGAGGTCCTTGTCAACAGAGCAGCCCTAAACTTTGGGGTGCTTGTGTCTTGCTGATTTTCAATTTTCCCACTTTATCCCCCCATGCGTGGAAGTGCCCTATGCTCTCTAAGCTGTGTTTTTTAGATGTTTCAGGACACACCGTACACTTCTCCAGAGTGGCTGTTGGCAATTTACATCCCGCCCATCAGTGTAGCAAGGCTCCCATTTCTCCATGGCCTGTCCTGCATTTCTGGTTTTGACACCTTTTTCAGCATGTCCCTTTTGACCGATGGGAAGCGAGACTTCTTTGTAGCGCTGATTTGCCTTTCCAGGTTGCTTGGTTGGCCAAAAAGGGCGTATGCGTTTTTTCCTGAATATATTCAGGAAAAAACGCATACGCCCTTTTTGGCCAAGGGCATCATTGTCAACGTTTTGCCGCTTTTCATGTGCTTTAAAGACGATTCGAATCTACCTCCTGAAATCTGTTTCCTGCAATTCTGCCTTGATTTCAAATCCTCTTCTTTGCCTTCCCTCAATATATTTGTGGACGAGAGTTATCATTTATAACTCTGCAGGTTTGTGAATTGCAGTGCCCTGAAGCTGCATTTTACAAGTCGCTTTTTTGGGAGCCGGCCGCAAAAGCGCAGGATGGCTTCAGGCCCTGTTCTGGTTCCGGGGGGCAGGCTGAGCCTGTGGTTAATTCTTCTTCCTGATGGGAAAATAGAGTGACCTGTGACTGTCCCAACACCAAGAGCTAGTCTCTCATTGGTTTCCCGTCTTCCCGTTCATCCTCAGGACAAATTGCAACCTGTACGGAACAGGAGGTTAAAGGTGCTGATGCTCCAAGTAGGGAGATTGCTAGTAAAGTGGCTGGAATGGCGAACCCGAGCACAAGGAGGTGAGAAATGAGGTGCGTTTTAGAAACCTTTCCCCATCACACGGTGTACCATCTTCTGGGTTTCTCATGCATGTTTTCGATGTAGGAAGATGCCCTTGAACCTGGAGATTTGGGACCCATGCGATGGGTAGCACGCAGTATTACTTTAAAGGGTCTGCGTTTGCTCACCCAACCTCACCAAAACTCTCAGCCCCAAGAGTGTCCACCCTTATGTCTCATCCAGCTGTGGGTCTAGATATGGTCAATCCAGGTTGCATCACAGCCCCTGAACGAATTGTGTAAGAATTTCTCTCTCTTTCCCTGTCTTTGTTTCATGGGTTTTTAAAAGTAATTTATTTTTATAATGGGGTTTAGCTGCTTTTCACGGCTGTGTTTAGGCCGCTTTACACCCACTTGACACACTAACAGAGAGATATCAATACATAGGTTTTAAGATTATTACTAGTCAGATATATTCTTGTGCGGTGAATCGGGCGTGTTGAGTCCAGTTCTCTGAGCAAGGAGTAGGTCTTGTCTATTCCATATTGGGTTTATGGAACGGTATCTGAGCTAATTTGAAACTCTTGTTTTATGTATCACCCCACCTCACCTTTCCCGTTAAGCAGCCATAGTGTGTTTTCTGCATGTGTGACTCTGTTCTGTTTTGTAATTCAGTTCAAGTGTAACGGTTTTTACATTCCCTCTATAAGTGACACCTTATGAGAAGTGTCCTTTTCTGTGTGACTTATTTCACTTAGAATCGTCTTACCTAAATCCACTCATCATGCTGCTACTAGCCTTATGACATTGATTTCATGGCTGAGTGATATTCCATTGTACATAAGGACCACAACTTTTTTATCCATTTTTCGCTTTCCTGGGATATTTAAGGTGGAATGAAGTGGAGGTCCTTGTCAACAGAGCAGCCCTAAACTTTGGGGTGCTTGTGTCTTGCTGATTTTCAATTTTCCCACTTTATCCCCCCATGCGTGGAAGTGCCCTATGCTCTCTAAGCTGTGTTTTTTAGATGTTTCAGGACACACCGTACACTTCTCCAGAGTGGCTGTTGGCAATTTACATCCCGCCCATCAGTGTAGCAAGGCTCCCATTTCTCCATGGCCTGTCCTGCATTTCTGGTTTTGACAACTTTTTCAGCATGTCCCTTTTGACCGATGGGAAGCGAGACTTCTTTGTAGCGCTGATTTGCCTTTCCAGGTTGCTTGGTTGGCCAAAAAGGGCGTATGCGTTTTTTCCTGAATGTATTGAGGAAAAAACGCATACGCCCTTTTTGGCCAAGGGCATCATTGTCAACGTTTTGCCGCTTTTCATGTGCTTTAAAGGCGATTCGAATCTACCTCCTGAAATCTGTTTCCTGCAATTCTGCCTTGATTTCAAATCCTCTTCTTTGCCTTCCCTCAATATATTTGTGGACGAGAGTTATCATTTATAACTCTGCAGGTTTGTGAATTGCAGTGCCCTGAAGCTCCATTTTACAAGTCGCTTTTTTGGGAGTCGGCCGCAAAAGCGCAGGATGGCTTCAGGCCCTGTTCTGGTTCCGGGGGGCAGGCTGAGCCTGTGGTTAATTCTTCTTCCTGATGGGAAAATTGAGTGACCTGTGCCTGTCCCAACACCAAGAGCTAGTCTCTCATTGGTTCCCCGTCTTCCCGTTCATCCTCAGGACAAATTGCAACCTGTACGGAACAGGAGGTTAAAGGTGCTGATGCTCCAAGTAGGGAGATTGCTAGTAAAGTGGCTGGAATGGCGAACCCGAGCACAAGGAGATGAGAAATGCGGTGCGTTTTAGAAACCTTTCCCCATCACACGGTGTACCATCTTCTGGGTTTCTCATGCATGTTTTCGATGTAGGAAGATGCCCTTGAACCTGGAGATTTGGGACCCATGCGATGGGTAGCACGCAGTATTACTTTAAAGGGTCTGCGTTTGCTCTCCCAAACTCACCAAAACTCTCAGCCCCAAGAGTGTCCACCCTTATGTCTCATCCAGCTGTGGGTCTAGATATGGTCAATCCAGGTTGCATCACAGCCCCTGAACGAATTGTGTAAGAATTTCTCTCTCTTTCCCTGTCTTTGTTTCATGGGTTTTTAAAAGTAATTTATTTTTATAATGGGGTTTAGCTGCTTTTCACGGCTGTGTTTAGGCCGCTTTACACCCACTTGACACACTAACAGAGAGATATCAATACATAGGTTTTAAGATTATTACTAGTCAGATATATTCTTGTGCGGTGAATCGGGCGTGTTGAGTCCAGTTCTCTGAGCAAGGAGTAGGTCTTGTCTATTCCATATTGGGTTTATGGAACGGTATCTGAGCTAATTTGAAACTCTTGTTTTATGTATCACCCCACCTCACCTTTCCCTTTAAGCAGCCATAGTGTGTTTTCTGCATGTGTGACTCTGTTCTGTTTTGTAATTCAGTTCAAGTGTAACGGTTTTTACATTCCCTCTATAAGTGACACCTTATGAGAAGTGTCCTTTTCTGTGTGACTTATTTCACTTAGAATCGTCTTACCTAAATCCACTCATCATGCTGCTACTAGCCTTATGACATTGATTTCATGGCTGAGTGATATTCCATTGTACATAAGGACCACAACATTTTTATCCATTTTTCGCTTTCCTGGGATATTTAAGGTGGAAGGAAGTGGAGGTCCTTGTCAACAGAGCAGCCCTAAACTTTGGGGTGCTTGTGTCTTGCTGATTTTCAATTTTCCCACTTTATCCCCCCATGCGTGGAAGTGCCCTATGCTCTCTAAGCTGTGTTTTTTAGATGTTTCAGGACACACCGTACACTTCTTCAGAGTGGCTGTTGGCAATTTACATCCCGCCCATCAGTGTAGCAAGGCTCCCATTTCTCCATGGCCTGTCCTGCATTTCTGGTTTTGACACCTTTTTCAGCATGTCCCTTTTGACCGATGGGAAGCGAGACTTCTTTGTAGCGCTGATTTGCCTTTCCAGGTTGCTTGGTTGGCCAAAAAGGGCGTATGCGTTTTTTCCTGAATATATTCAGGAAAAAACGCATACGCCCTTTTTGGCCAAGGGCATCATTGTCAACGTTTTGCCGCTTTTCATGTGCTTTAAAGGCGATTCGAATCTACCTCCTGAAATCTGTTTCCTGCAATTCTGCCTTGATTTCAAATCCTCTTCTTTGCCTTCCTTCAATATATTTGTGGACGAGAGTTATCATTTATAACTCTGCAGGTTTGTGAATTGCAGTGCCCTGAAGCTCCATTTTACAAGTCGCTTTTTTGGGAGCCGGCCGCAAAAGCGCAGGATGGCTTCAGGCCCTGTTCTGGTTCCGGGGGGCAGGCTGAGCCTGTGGTTAATTCTTCTTCCTGATGGGAAAATAGAGTGACCTGTGCCTGTCCCAACACCAAGAGCTAGTCTCTCATTGGTTCCCCGTCTTCCCGTTCATCCTCAGGACAAATTGCAACCTGTACGGAACAGGAGGTTAAAGGTGCTGATGCTCCAAGTAGGGAGATTGCTAGTAAAGTGGCTGGAATGGCGAACCCGAGCACAAGGAGGTGAGAAATGAGGTGCGTTTTAGAAACCTTTCCCCATCACACGGTGTACCATCTTCTGGGTTTCTCATGCATGTTTTCGATGTAGGAAGATGCCCTTGAACCTGGAGATTTGGGACCCATGCGATGGGTAGCACGCAGTATTACTTTAAAGGGTCTGCGTTTGCTCACCCAACCTCACCAAAACTCTCAGCCCCAAGAGTGTCCACCCTTATGTCTCATCCAGCTGTGGGTCTAGATATGGTCAATCCAGGTTGCATCACAGCCCCTGAACGAATTGTGTAAGAATTTCTCTCTCTTTCCCTGTCTTTGTTTCATGGGTTTTTAAAAGTAATTTATTTTTATAATGGGGTTTAGCTGCTTTTCACGGCTGTGTTTAGGCCGCTTTACACCCACTTGACACACTAACAGAGAGATATCAATACATAGGTTTTAAGATTATTACTAGTCAGATATATTCTTGTGCGGTGAATCGGGCGTGTTGAGTCCAGTTCTCTGAGCAAGGAGTAGGTCTTGTCTATTCCATATTGGGTTTATGGAACGGTATCTGAGCTAATTTGAAACTCTTGTTTTATGTATCACCCCACCTCACCTTTCCCGTTAAGCAGCCATAGTGTGTTTTCTGCATGTGTGACTCTGTTCTGTTTTGTAATTCAGTTCAAGTGTAACGGTTTTTACATTCCCTCTATAAGTGACACCTTATGAGAAGTGTCCTTTTCTGTGTGACTTATTTCACTTAGAATCGTCTTACCTAAATCCACTCATCATGCTGCTACTAGCCTTATGACATTGATTTCATGGCTGAGTGATATTCCATTGTACATAAGGACCACAACTTTTTTATCCATTTTTCGCTTTCCTGGGATATTTAAGGTGGAATGAAGTGGAGGTCCTTGTCAACAGAGCAGCCCTAAACTTTGGGGTGCTTGTGTCTTGCTGATTTTCAATTTTCCCACTTTATCCCCCCATGCGTGGAAGTGCCCTATGCTCTCTAAGCTGTGTTTTTTAGATGTTTCAGGACACACCGTACACTTCTCCAGAGTGGCTGTTGGCAATTTACATCCCGCCCATCAGTGTAGCAAGGCTCCCATTTCTCCATGGCCTGTCCTGCATTTCTGGTTTTGACAACTTTTTCAGCATGTCCCTTTTGACCGATGGGAAGCGAGACTTCTTTGTAGCGCTGATTTGCCTTTCCAGGTTGCTTGGTTGGCCAAAAAGGGCGTATGCGTTTTTTCCTGAATGTATTGAGGAAAAAACGCATACGCCCTTTTTGGCCAAGGGCATCATTGTCAACGTTTTGCCGCTTTTCATGTGCTTTAAAGGCGATTCGAATCTACCTCCTGAAATCTGTTTCCTGCAATTCTGCCTTGATTTCAAATCCTCTTCTTTGCCTTCCCTCAATATATTTGTGGACGAGAGTTATCATTTATAACTCTGCAGGTTTGTGAATTGCAGTGCCCTGAAGCTCCATTTTACAAGTCGCTTTTTTGGGAGTCGGCCGCAAAAGCGCAGGATGGCTTCAGGCCCTGTTCTGGTTCCGGGGGGCAGGCTGAGCCTGTGGTTAATTCTTCTTCCTGATGGGAAAATTGAGTGACCTGTGCCTGTCCCAACACCAAGAGCTAGTCTCTCATTGGTTCCCCGTCTTCCCGTTCATCCTCAGGACAAATTGCAACCTGTACGGAACAGGAGGTTAAAGGTGCTGATGCTCCAAGTAGGGAGATTGCTAGTAAAGTGGCTGGAATGGCGAACCCGAGCACAAGGAGATGAGAAATGCGGTGCGTTTTAGAAACCTTTCCCCATCACACGGTGTACCATCTTCTGGGTTTCTCATGCATGTTTTCGATGTAGGAAGATGCCCTTGAACCTGGAGATTTGGGACCCATGCGATGGGTAGCACGCAGTATTACTTTAAAGGGTCTGCGTTTGCTCTCCCAAACTCACCAAAACTCTCAGCCCCAAGAGTGTCCACCCTTATGTCTCATCCAGCTGTGGGTCTAGATATGGTCAATCCAGGTTGCATCACAGCCCCTGAACGAATTGTGTAAGAATTTCTCTCTCTTTCCCTGTCTTTGTTTCATGGGTTTTTAAAAGTAATTTATTTTTATAATGGGGTTTAGCTGCTTTTCACGGCTGTGTTTAGGCCGCTTTACACCCACTTGACACACTAACAGAGAGATATCAATACATAGGTTTTAAGATTATTACTAGTCAGATATATTCTTGTGCGGTGAATCGGGCGTGTTGAGTCCAGTTCTCTGAGCAAGGAGTAGGTCTTGTCTATTCCATATTGGGTTTATGGAACGGTATCTGAGCTAATTTGAAACTCTTGTTTTATGTATCACCCCACCTCACCTTTCCCTTTAAGCAGCCATAGTGTGTTTTCTGCATGTGTGACTCTGTTCTGTTTTGTAATTCAGTTCAAGTGTAACGGTTTTTACATTCCCTCTATAAGTGACACCTTATGAGAAGTGTCCTTTTCTGTGTGACTTATTTCACTTAGAATCGTCTTACCTAAATCCACTCATCATGCTGCTACTAGCCTTATGACATTGATTTCATGGCTGAGTGATATTCCATTGTACATAAGGACCACAACATTTTTATCCATTTTTCGCTTTCCTGGGATATTTAAGGTGGAAGGAAGTGGAGGTCCTTGTCAACAGAGCAGCCCTAAACTTTGGGGTGCTTGTGTCTTGCTGATTTTCAATTTTCCCACTTTATCCCCCCATGCGTGGAAGTGCCCTATGCTCTCTAAGCTGTGTTTTTTAGATGTTTCAGGACACACCGTACACTTCTTCAGAGTGGCTGTTGGCAATTTACATCCCGCCCATCAGTGTAGCAAGGCTCCCATTTCTCCATGGCCTGTCCTGCATTTCTGGTTTTGACACCTTTTTCAGCATGTCCCTTTTGACCGATGGGAAGCGAGACTTCTTTGTAGCGCTGATTTGCCTTTCCAGGTTGCTTGGTTGGCCAAAAAGGGCGTATGCGTTTTTTCCTGAATATATTCAGGAAAAAACGCATACGCCCTTTTTGGCCAAGGGCATCATTGTCAACGTTTTGCCGCTTTTCATGTGCTTTAAAGGCGATTCGAATCTACCTCCTGAAATCTGTTTCCTGCAATTCTGCCTTGATTTCAAATCCTCTTCTTTGCCTTCCTTCAATATATTTGTGGACGAGAGTTATCATTTATAACTCTGCAGGTTTGTGAATTGCAGTGCCCTGAAGCTCCATTTTACAAGTCGCTTTTTTGGGAGCCGGCCGCAAAAGCGCAGGATGGCTTCAGGCCCTGTTCTGGTTCCGGGGGGCAGGCTGAGCCTGTGGTTAATTCTTCTTCCTGATGGGAAAATAGAGTGACCTGTGCCTGTCCCAACACCAAGAGCTAGTCTCTCATTGGTTCCCCGTCTTCCCGTTCATCCTCAGGACAAATTGCAACCTGTACGGAACAGGAGGTTAAAGGTGCTGATGCTCCAAGTAGGGAGATTGCTAGTAAAGTGGCTGGAATGGCGAACACGAGCACAAGGAGATGAGAAATGAGGTGCATTTTAGAAACCTTTCCCCATCACACGGTGTACCATCTTCTGGGTTTCTCATGCATGTTTTCGATGTAGGAAGATGCCCTTGAACCTGGAGATTTGGGACCCATGCGATGGGTAGCACGCAGTATTACTTTAAAGGGTCTGCATTAGCTCACCCAACCTCACCAAACCTCTCAGCCCCAAGAGTGTCCACCCTTATGTCTCATCCAGCTGTGGGTCTAGATATGGTCAATGCAGGTTGCATCACAGCCCCTGAACGAATTGTGTAAGAATTTCTCTCTCTTTCCCTGTCTTTGTTTCATGGGTTTTTAAAAGTAATTTATTTTTATAATGGAGTTTAGCTGCTTTTCACGGCTGTGTTTATGCCGCCTTACACACACTTGACACACTAACAGAGAGATATCAATACATAGGTTTTAAGATTATTACTAGTCAGATATATTCTTGTGCGGTGAATCGGGCGTGTTGAGTCCAGTTCTCTGAGCAAGGGGTAGGTCTTGTCTATTCCATATTGGGTTTATGGAACGGTATCTGAGCTAATTTGAAACTCTTGTTTTATGTATCACCCCACCTCACCTTTCCCGTTAAGCAGCCATAGTGTGTTTTCTGCATGTGTGACTCTGTTCTGTTTTGTAATTCAGTTCAAGTGTAACGGTTTTTACATTCCCTCTATAAGTGACACCTTATGAGAAGTGTCCTTTTCTGTGTGACTTATTTCACTTAGAATCGTCTTACCTAAATCCACTCATCATGCTGCTACTAGCCTTATGACATTGATTTCATGGCTGAGTGATATTCCATTGTACATAAGGACCACAACATTTTTATCCATTTTTCGCTTTCCTGGGATATTTAAGGTGGAAGGAAGTGGAGGTCCTTGTCAACAGAGCAGCCCTAAACTTTGGGGTGCTTGTGTCTTGCTGATTTTCAATTTTCCCACTTTATCCCCCCATGCGTGGAAGTGCCCTATACTCTCTAAGCTGTGTTTTTTAGATGTTTCAGGACACACTGTACACTTCTCCAGAGTGGCTGTTGGCAATTTACATCCCGCCCATCAGTGTAGCAAGGCTCCCATTTCTCCATGGCCTGTCCTGCATTTCTGGTTTTGACACCTTTTTCAGCATGTCCCTTTTGACCGATGGGAAGCGAGACTTCTTTGTAGCGCTGATTTGCCTTTCCAGGTTGCTTGGTTGGCCAAAAAGGGCGTATGCGTTTTTTCCTGAATATATTCAGGAAAAAACGTATACGCCCTTTTTGGCCAAGGGCATCATTGTCAACGTTTTGCCGCTTTTCATGTGCTTTAAAGGCGATTCGAATCTACCTCCTGAAATCTGTTTCCTGCAATTCTGCCTTGATTTCAAATCCTCTTCTTTGCCTTCCCTCAATATATTTGTGGACGAGAGTTATCATTTATAACTCTGCAGGTTTGTGAATTGCAGTGCCCTGAAGCTGCATTTTACAAGTCGCTTTTTTGGGAGCCGGCCGCAAAAGCGCAGGATGGCTTCAGGCCCTGTTCTGGTTCCGGGGGGCAGGCTGAGCCTGTGGTTAATTCTTCTTCCTGATGGGAAAATAGAGTGACCTGTGACTGTCCCAACACCAAGAGCTAGTCTCTCATTGGTTTCCCGTCTTCCCGTTCATCCTCAGGACAAATTGCAACCTGTACGGAACAGGAGGTTAAAGGTGCTGATGCTCCAAGTAGGGAGATTGCTAGTAAAGTGGCTGGAATGGCGAACCCGAGCACAAGGAGGTGAGAAATGAGGTGCGTTTTAGAAACCTTTCCCCATCACACGGTGTACCATCTTCTGGGTTTCTCATGCATGTTTTCGATGTAGGAAGATGCCCTTGAACCTGGAGATTTGGGACCCATGCGATGGGTAGCACACAGTATTACTTTAAAGGGTCTGCGTTTGCTCACCCAACCTCACCAAAACTCTCAGCCCCAAGAGTGTCCACCCTTATGTCTCATCCAGCTGTGGGTCTAGATATGGTCAATCCAGGTTGCATCACAGCCCCTGAACGAATTGTGTAAGAATTTCTCTCTCTTTCCCTGTCTTTGTTTCATGGGTTTTTAAAAGTAATTTATTTTTATAATGGGGTTTAGCTGCTTTTCACAGCTGTGTTTATGCCGCTTTACACCCACTTGACACACTAACAGAGAGATATCAATACATAGGTTTTAAAATTATTACTAGTCAGATATATTCTTGTGCGGTGAATCGGGCGTGTTGAGTCCAGTTCTCTGAGCAAGGAGTAGGTCTTGTCTATTCCATATTGGGTTTATGGAACGGTATCTGAGCTAATTTGAAACTCTTGTTTTATGTATCACCCCACCTCACCTTTCCCGTTAAGCAGCCATAGTGTGTTTTCTGCATGTGTGACTCTGTTCTGTTTTGTAATTCAGTTCAAGTGTAACGGTTTTTACATTCCCTCTATAAGTGACACCTTATGAGAAGTGTCCTTTTCTGTGTGACTTATTTCACTTAGAATCGTCTTACCTAAATCCACTCATCATGCTGCTACTAGCCTTATGACATTGATTTCATGGCTGAGTGATATTCCATTGTACATAAGGACCACAACTTTTTTATCCATTTTTCGCTTTCCTGGGATATTTAAGGTGGAATGAAGTGGAGGTCCTTGTCAACAGAGCAGCCCTAAACTTTGGGGTGCTTGTGTCTTGCTGATTTTCAATTTTCCCACTTTATCCCCCCATGCGTGGAAGTGCCCTATGCTCTCTAAGCTGTGTTTTTTAGATGTTTCAGGACACACCGTACACTTCTCCAGAGTGGCTGTTGGCAATTTACATCCCGCCCATCAGTGTAGCAAGGCTCCCATTTCTCCATGGCCTGTCCTGCATTTCTGGTTTTGACAACTTTTTCAGCATGTCCCTTTTGACCGATGGGAAGCGAGACTTCTTTGTAGCGCTGATTTGCCTTTCCAGGTTGCTTGGTTGGCCAAAAAGGGCGTATGCGTTTTTTCCTGAATGTATTGAGGAAAAAACGCATACGCCCTTTTTGGCCAAGGGCATCATTGTCAACGTTTTGCCGCTTTTCATGTGCTTTAAAGGCGATTCGAATCTACCTCCTGAAATCTGTTTCCTGCAATTCTGCCTTGATTTCAAATCCTCTTCTTTGCCTTCCCTCAATATATTTGTGGACGAGAGTTATCATTTATAACTCTGCAGGTTTGTGAATTGCAGTGCCCTGAAGCTCCATTTTACAAGTCGCTTTTTTGGGAGTCGGCCGCAAAAGCACAGGATGGCTTCAGGCCCTGTTCTGGTTCCGGGGGGCAGGCTGAGCCTGTGGTTAATTCTTCTTCCTGATGGGAAAATTGAGTGACCTGTGCCTGTCCCAACACCAAGAGCTAGTCTCTCATTGGTTCCCCGTCTTCCCGTTCATCCTCAGGACAAATTGCAACCTGTACGGAACAGGAGGTTAAAGGTGCTGATGCTCCAAGTAGGGAGATTGCTAGTAAAGTGGCTGGAATGGCGAACCCGAGCACAAGGAGATGAGAAATGCGGTGCGTTTTAGAAACCTTTCCCCATCACACGGTGTACCATCTTCTGGGTTTCTCATGCATGTTTTCGATGTAGGAAGATGCCCTTGAACCTGGAGATTTGGGACCCATGCGATGGGTAGCACGCAGTATTACTTTAAAGGGTCTGCGTTTGCTCACCCAACCTCACCAAAACTCTCAGCCCCAAGAGTGTCCACCCTTATGTCTCATCCAGCTGTGGGTCTAGATATGGTCAATCCAGGTTGCATCACAGCCCCTGAACGAATTGTGTAAGAATTTCTCTCTCTTTCCCTGTCTTTGTTTCATGGGTTTTTAAAAGTAATTTATTTTTATAATGGGGTTTAGCTGCTTTTCACGGCTGTGTTTAGGCCGCTTTACACCCACTTGACACACTAACAGAGAGATATCAATACATAGGTTTTAAGATTATTACTAGTCAGATATATTCTTGTGCGGTGAATCGGGCGTGTTGAGTCCAGTTCTCTGAGCAAGGAGTAGGTCTTGTCTATTCCATATTGGGTTTATGGAACGGTATCTGAGCTAATTTGAAACTCTTGTTTTATGTATCACCCCACCTCACCTTTCCCTTTAAGCAGCCATAGTGTGTTTTCTGCATGTGTGACTCTGTTCTGTTTTGTAATTCAGTTCAAGTGTAACGGTTTTTACATTCCCTCTATAAGTGACACCTTATGAGAAGTGTCCTTTTCTGTGTGACTTATTTCACTTAGAATCGTCTTACCTAAATCCACTCATCATGCTGCTACTAGCCTTATGACATTGATTTCATGGCTGAGTGATATTCCATTGTACATAAGGACCACAACATTTTTATCCATTTTTCGCTTTCCTGGGATATTTAAGGTGGAAGGAAGTGGAGGTCCTTGTCAACAGAGCAGCCCTAAACTTTGGGGTGCTTGTGTCTTGCTGATTTTCAATTTTCCCACTTTATCCCCCCATGCGTGGAAGTGCCCTATGCTCTCTAAGCTGTGTTTTTTAGATGTTTCAGGACACACCGTACACTTCTTCAGAGTGGCTGTTGGCAATTTACATCCCGCCCATCAGTGTAGCAAGGCTCCCATTTCTCCATGGCCTGTCCTGCATTTCTGGTTTTGACACCTTTTTCAGCATGTCCCTTTTGACCGATGGGAAGCGAGACTTCTTTGTAGCGCTGATTTGCCTTTCCAGGTTGCTTGGTTGGCCAAAAAGGGCGTATGCGTTTTTTCCTGAATATATTCAGGAAAAAACGCATACGCCCTTTTTGGCCAAGGGCATCATTGTCAACGTTTTGCCGCTTTTCATGTGCTTTAAAGGCGATTCGAATCTACCTCCTGAAATCTGTTTCCTGCAATTCTGCCTTGATTTCAAATCCTCTTCTTTGCCTTCCTTCAATATATTTGTGGACGAGAGTTATCATTTATAACTCTGCAGGTTTGTGAATTGCAGTGCCCTGAAGCTCCATTTTACAAGTCGCTTTTTTGGGAGCCGGCCGCAAAAGCGCAGGATGGCTTCAGGCCCTGTTCTGGTTCCGGGGGGCAGGCTGAGCCTGTGGTTAATTCTTCTTCCTGATGGGAAAATAGAGTGACCTGTGCCTGTCCCAACACCAAGAGCTAGTCTCTCATTGGTTCCCCGTCTTCCCGTTCATCCTCAGGACAAATTGCAACCTGTACGGAACAGGAGGTTAAAGGTGCTGATGCTCCAAGTAGGGAGATTGCTAGTAAAGTGGCTGGAATGGCGAACACGAGCACAAGGAGATGAGAAATGAGGTGCATTTTAGAAACCTTTCCCCATCACACGGTGTACCATCTTCTGGGTTTCTCATGCATGTTTTCGATGTAGGAAGATGCCCTTGAACCTGGAGATTTGGGACCCATGCGATGGGTAGCACGCAGTATTACTTTAAAGGGTCTGCATTAGCTCACCCAACCTCACCAAACCTCTCAGCCCCAAGAGTGTCCACCCTTATGTCTCATCCAGCTGTGGGTCTAGATATGGTCAATGCAGGTTGCATCACAGCCCCTGAACGAATTGTGTAAGAATTTCTCTCTCTTTCCCTGTCTTTGTTTCATGGGTTTTTAAAAGTAATTTATTTTTATAATGGAGTTTAGCTGCTTTTCACGGCTGTGTTTATGCCGCCTTACACACACTTGACACACTAACAGAGAGATATCAATACATAGGTTTTAAGATTATTACTAGTCAGATATATTCTTGTGCGGTGAATCGGGCGTGTTGAGTCCAGTTCTCTGAGCAAGGGGTAGGTCTTGTCTATTCCATATTGGGTTTATGGAACGGTATCTGAGCTAATTTGAAACTCTTGTTTTATGTATCACCCCACCTCACCTTTCCCGTTAAGCAGCCATAGTGTGTTTTCTGCATGTGTGACTCTGTTCTGTTTTGTAATTCAGTTCAAGTGTAACGGTTTTTACATTCCCTCTATAAGTGACACCTTATGAGAAGTGTCCTTTTCTGTGTGACTTATTTCACTTAGAATCGTCTTACCTAAATCCACTCATCATGCTGCTACTAGCCTTATGACATTGATTTCATGGCTGAGTGATATTCCATTGTACATAAGGACCACAACTTTTTTATCCATTTTTCGCTTTCCTGGGATATTTAAGGTGGAAGGAAGTGGAGGTCCTTGTCAACAGAGCAGCCCTAAACTTTGGGGTGCTTGTGTCTTGCTGATTTTCAATTTTCCCACTTTATCCCCCCATGCGTGGAAGTGCCCTATGCTCTCTAAGCTGTGTTTTTTAGATGTTTCAGGACACACCGTACACTTCTCCAGAGTGGCTGTTGGCAATTTACATCCCGCCCATCAGTGTAGCAAGGCTCCCATTTCTCCATGGCCTGTCCTGCATTTCTGGTTTTGACACCTTTTTCAGCATGTCCCTTTTGACCGATGGGAAGCGAGACTTCTTTGTAGCGCTGATTTGCCTTTCCAGGTTGCTTGGTTGGCCAAAAAGGGCGTATGCGTTTTTTCCTGAATATATTCAGGAAAAAACGCATACGCCCTTTTTGGCCAAGGGCATCATTGTCAACGTTTTGCCGCTTTTCATGTGCTTTAAAGACGATTCGAATCTACCTCCTGAAATCTGTTTCCTGCAATTCTGCCTTGATTTCAAATCCTCTTCTTTGCCTTCCCTCAATATATTTGTGGACGAGAGGTATCATTTATAACTCTGCAGGTTTGTGAATTGCAGTGCCCTGAAGCTGCATTTTACAAGTCGCTTTTTTGGGAGCCGGCCGCAAAAGCGCAGGATGGCTTCAGGCCCTGTTCTGGTTCCGGGGGGCAGGCTGAGCCTGTGGTTAATTCTTCTTCCTGATGGGAAAATAGAGTGACCTGTGACTGTCCCAACACCAAGAGCTAGTCTCTCATTGGTTTCCCGTCTTCCCGTTCATCCTCAGGACAAATTGCAACCTGTACGGAACAGGAGGTTAAAGGTGCTGATGCTCCAAGTAGGGAGATTGCTAGTAAAGTGGCTGGAATGGCGAACCCGAGCACAAGGAGGTGAGAAATGAGGTGCGTTTTAGAAACCTTTCCCCATCACACAGTGTACCATCTTCTGGGTTTCTCATGCATGTTTTCGATGTAGGAAGATGCCCTTGAACCTGGAGATTTGGGACCCATGCGATGGGTAGCACGCAGTATTACTTTAAAGGGTCTGCGTTTGCTCACCCAACCTCACCAAAACTCTCAGCCCCAAGAGTGTCCACCCTTATGTCTCATCCAGCTGTGGGTCTAGATATGGTCAATCCAGGTTGCATCACAGCCCCTGAACGAATTGTGTAAGAATTTCTCTCTCTTTCCCTGTCTTTGTTTCATGGGTTTTTAAAAGTAATTTATTTTTATAATGGGGTTTAGCTGCTTTTCACGGCTGTGTTTAGGCCGCTTTACACCCACTTGACACACTAACAGAGAGATATCAATACATAGGTTTTAAGATTATTACTAGTCAGATATATTCTTGTGCGGTGAATCGGGCGTGTTGAGTCCAGTTCTCTGAGCAAGGAGTAGGTCTTGTCTATTCCATATTGGGTTTATGGAACGGTATCTGAGCTAATTTGAAACTCTTGTTTTATGTATCACCCCACCTCACCTTTCCCGTTAAGCAGCCATAGTGTGTTTTCTGCATGTGTGACTCTGTTCTGTTTTGTAATTCAGTTCAAGTGTAACGGTTTTTACATTCCCTCTATAAGTGACACCTTATGAGAAGTGTCCTTTTCTGTGTGACTTATTTCACTTAGAATCGTCTTACCTAAATCCACTCATCATGCTGCTACTAGCCTTATGACATTGATTTCATGGCTGAGTGATATTCCATTGTACATAAGGACCACAACTTTTTTATCCATTTTTCGCTTTCCTGGGATATTTAAGGTGGAATGAAGTGGAGGTCCTTGTCAACAGAGCAGCCCTAAACTTTGGGGTGCTTGTGTCTTGCTGATTTTCAATTTTCCCACTTTATCCCCCCATGCGTGGAAGTGCCCTATGCTCTCTAAGCTGTGTTTTTTAGATGTTTCAGGACACACCGTACACTTCTCCAGAGTGGCTGTTGGCAATTTACATCCCGCCCATCAGTGTAGCAAGGCTCCCATTTCTCCATGGCCTGTCCTGCATTTCTGGTTTTGACAACTTTTTCAGCATGTCCCTTTTGACCGATGGGAAGCGAGACTTCTTTGTAGCGCTGATTTGCCTTTCCAGGTTGCTTGGTTGGCCAAAAAGGGCGTATGCGTTTTTTCCTGAATGTATTGAGGAAAAAACGCATACGCCCTTTTTGGCCAAGGGCATCATTGTCAACGTTTTGCCGCTTTTCATGTGCTTTAAAGGCGATTCGAATCTACCTCCTGAAATCTGTTTCCTGCAATTCTGCCTTGATTTCAAATCCTCTTCTTTGCCTTCCCTCAATATATTTGTGGACGAGAGTTATCATTTATAACTCTGCAGGTTTGTGAATTGCAGTGCCCTGAAGCTCCATTTTACAAGTCGCTTTTTTGGGAGTCGGCCGCAAAAGCGCAGGATGGCTTCAGGCCCTGTTCTGGTTCCGGGGGGCAGGCTGAGCCTGTGGTTAATTCTTCTTCCTGATGGGAAAATTGAGTGACCTGTGCCTGTCCCAACACGAAGAGCTAGTCTCTCATTGGTTCCCCGTCTTCCCGTTCATCCTCAGGACAAATTGCAACCTGTACGGAACAGGAGGTTAAAGGTGCTGATGCTCCAAGTAGGGAGATTGCTAGTAAAGTGGCTGGAATGGCGAACCCGAGCACAAGGAGATGAGAAATGCGGTGCGTTTTAGAAACCTTTCCCCATCACACGGTGTACCATCTTCTGGGTTTCTCATGCATGTTTTCGATGTAGGAAGATGCCCTTGAACCTGGAGATTTGGGACCCATGCGATGGGTAGCACGCAGTATTACTTTAAAGGGTCTGCGTTTGCTCTCCCAAACTCACCAAAACTCTCAGCCCCAAGAGTGTCCACCCTTATGTCTCATCCAGCTGTGGGTCTAGATATGGTCAATCCAGGTTGCATCACAGCCCCTGAACGAATTGTGTAAGAATTTCTCTCTCTTTCCCTGTCTTTGTTTCATGGGTTTTTAAAAGTAATTTATTTTTATAATGGGGTTTAGCTGCTTTTCACGGCTGTGTTTAGGCCGCTTTACACCCACTTGACACACTAACAGAGAGATATCAATACATAGGTTTTAAGATTATTACTAGTCAGATATATTCTTGTGCGGTGAATCGGGCGTGTTGAGTCCAGTTCTCTGAGCAAGGAGTAGGTCTTGTCTATTCCATATTGGGTTTATGGAACGGTATCTGAGCTAATTTGAAACTCTTGTTTTATGTATCACCCCACCTCACCTTTCCCTTTAAGCAGCCATAGTGTGTTTTCTGCATGTGTGACTCTGTTCTGTTTTGTAATTCAGTTCAAGTGTAACGGTTTTTACATTCCCTCTATAAGTGACACCTTATGAGAAGTGTCCTTTTCTGTGTGACTTATTTCACTTAGAATCGTCTTACCTAAATCCACTCATCATGCTGCTACTAGCCTTATGACATTGATTTCATGGCTGAGTGATATTCCATTGTACATAAGGACCACAACATTTTTATCCATTTTTCGCTTTCCTGGGATATTTAAGGTGGAAGGAAGTGGAGGTCCTTGTCAACAGAGCAGCCCTAAACTTTGGGGTGCTTGTGTCTTGCTGATTTTCAATTTTCCCACTTTATCCCCCCATGCGTGGAAGTGCCCTATGCTCTCTAAGCTGTGTTTTTTAGATGTTTCAGGACACACCGTACACTTCTTCAGAGTGGCTGTTGGCAATTTACATCCCGCCCATCAGTGTAGCAAGGCTCCCATTTCTCCATGGCCTGTCCTGCATTTCTGGTTTTGACACCTTTTTCAGCATGTCCCTTTTGACCGATGGGAAGCGAGACTTCTTTGTAGCGCTGATTTGCCTTTCCAGGTTGCTTGGTTGGCCAAAAAGGGCGTATGCGTTTTTTCCTGAATATATTCAGGAAAAAACGCATACGCCCTTTTTGGCCAAGGGCATCATTGTCAACGTTTTGCCGCTTTTCATGTGCTTTAAAGGCGATTCGAATCTACCTCCTGAAATCTGTTTCCTGCAATTCTGCCTTGATTTCAAATCCTCTTCTTTGCCTTCCTTCAATATATTTGTGGACGAGAGTTATCATTTATAACTCTGCAGGTTTGTGAATTGCAGTGCCCTGAAGCTCCATTTTACAAGTCGCTTTTTTGGGAGCCGGCCGCAAAAGCGCAGGATGGCTTCAGGCCCTGTTCTGGTTCCGGGGGGCAGGCTGAGCCTGTGGTTAATTCTTCTTCCTGATGGGAAAATAGAGTGACCTGTGCCTGTCCCAACACCAAGAGCTAGTCTCTCATTGGTTCCCCGTCTTCCCGTTCATCCTCAGGACAAATTGCAACCTGTACGGAACAGGAGGTTAAAGGTGCTGATGCTCCAAGTAGGGAGATTGCTAGTAAAGTGGCTGGAATGGCGAACACGAGCACAAGGAGATGAGAAATGAGGTGCATTTTAGAAACCTTTCCCCATCACACGGTGTACCATCTTCTGGGTTTCTCATGCATGTTTTCGATGTAGGAAGATGCCCTTGAACCTGGAGATTTGGGACCCATGCGATGGGTAGCACGCAGTATTACTTTAAAGGGTCTGCATTAGCTCACCCAACCTCACCAAACCTCTCAGCCCCAAGAGTGTCCACCCTTATGTCTCATCCAGCTGTGGGTCTAGATATGGTCAATGCAGGTTGCATCACAGCCCCTGAACGAATTGTGTAAGAATTTCTCTCTCTTTCCCTGTCTTTGTTTCATGGGTTTTTAAAAGTAATTTATTTTTATAATGGAGTTTAGCTGCTTTTCACGGCTGTGTTTATGCCGCCTTACACACACTTGACACACTAACAGAGAGATATCAATACATAGGTTTTAAGATTATTACTAGTCAGATATATTCTTGTGCGGTGAATCGGGCGTGTTGAGTCCAGTTCTCTGAGCAAGGGGTAGGTCTTGTCTATTCCATATTGGGTTTATGGAACGGTATCTGAGCTAATTTGAAACTCTTGTTTTATGTATCACCCCACCTCACCTTTCCCGTTAAGCAGCCATAGTGTGTTTTCTGCATGTGTGACTCTGTTCTGTTTTGTAATTCAGTTCAAGTGTAACGGTTTTTACATTCCCTCTATAAGTGACACCTTATGAGAAGTGTCCTTTTCTGTGTGACTTATTTCACTTAGAATCGTCTTACCTAAATCCACTCATCATGCTGCTACTAGCCTTATGACATTGATTTCATGGTTGAGTGATATTCCATTGTACATAAGGACCACAACTTTTTTATCCATTTTTCGCTTTCCTGGGATATTTAAGGTGGAAGGAAGTGGAGGTCCTTGTCAACAGAGCAGCCCTAAACTTTGGGGTGCTTGTGTCTTGCTGATTTTCAATTTTCCCACTTTATCCCCCCATGCGTGGAAGTGCCCTATGCTCTCTAAGCTGTGTTTTTTAGATGTTTCAGGACACACCGTACACTTCTCCAGAGTGGCTGTTGGCAATTTACATCCCGCCCATCAGTGTAGCAAGGCTCCCATTTCTCCATGGCCTGTCCTGCATTTCTGGTTTTGACACCTTTTTCAGCATGTCCCTTTTGACCGATGGGAAGCGAGACTTCTTTGTAGCGCTGATTTGCCTTTCCAGGTTGCTTGGTTGGCCAAAAAGGGCGTATGCGTTTTTTCCTGAATATATTCAGGAAAAAACGCATACGCCCTTTTTGGCCAAGGGCATCATTGTCAACGTTTTGCCGCTTTTCATGTGCTTTAAAGACGATTCGAATCTACCTCCTGAAATCTGTTTCCTGCAATTCTGCCTTGATTTCAAATCCTCTTCTTTGCCTTCCCTCAATATATTTGTGGACGAGAGTTATCATTTATAACTCTGCAGGTTTGTGAATTGCAGTGCCCTGAAGCTGCATTTTACAAGTCGCTTTTTTGGGAGCCGGCCGCAAAAGCGCAGGATGGCTTCAGGCCCTGTTCTGGTTCCGGGGGGCAGGCTGAGCCTGTGGTTAATTCTTCTTCCTGATGGGAAAATAGAGTGACCTGTGACTGTCCCAACACCAAGAGCTAGTCTCTCATTGGTTTCCCGTCTTCCCGTTCATCCTCAGGACAAATTGCAACCTGTACGGAACAGGAGGTTAAAGGTGCTGATGCTCCAAGTAGGGAGATTGCTAGTAAAGTGGCTGGAATGGCGAACCCGAGCACAAGGAGGTGAGAAATGAGGTGCGTTTTAGAAACCTTTCCCCATCACACGGTGTACCATCTTCTGGGTTTCTCATGCATGTTTTCGATGTAGGAAGATGCCCTTGAACCTGGAGATTTGGGACCCATGCGATGGGTAGCACGCAGTATTACTTTAAAGGGTCTGCGTTTGCTCACCCAACCTCACCAAAACTCTCAGCCCCAAGAGTGTCCACCCTTATGTCTCATCCAGCTGTGGGTCTAGATATGGTCAATCCAGGTTGCATCACAGCCCCTGAACGAATTGTGTAAGAATTTCTCTCTCTTTCCCTGTCTTTGTTTCATGGGTTTTTAAAAGTAATTTATTTTTATAATGGGGTTTAGCTGCTTTTCACGGCTGTGTTTAGGCCGCTTTACACCCACTTGACACACTAACAGAGAGATATCAATACATAGGTTTTAAGATTATTACTAGTCAGATATATTCTTGTGCGGTGAATCGGGCGTGTTGAGTCCAGTTCTCTGAGCAAGGAGTAGGTCTTGTCTATTCCATATTGGGTTTATGGAACGGTATCTGAGCTAATTTGAAACTCTTGTTTTATGTATCACCCCACCTCACCTTTCCCGTTAAGCAGCCATAGTGTGTTTTCTGCATGTGTGACTCTGTTCTGTTTTGTAATTCAGTTCAAGTGTAACGGTTTTTACATTCCCTCTATAAGTGACACCTTATGAGAAGTGTCCTTTTCTGTGTGACTTATTTCACTTAGAATCGTCTTACCTAAATCCACTCTTCATGCTGCTACTAGCCTTATGACATTGATTTCATGGCTGAGTGATATTCCATTGTACATAAGGACCACAACATTTTTATCCATTTTTCGCTTTCCTGGGATATTTAAGGTGGAAGGAAGTGGAGGTCCTTGTCAACAGAGCAGCCCTAAACTTTGGGGTGCTTGTGTCTTGCTGATTTTCAATTTTCCCACTTTATCCCCCCATGCGTGGAAGTGCCCTATGCTCTCTAAGCTGTGTTTTTTAGATGTTTCAGGACACACCGTACACTTCTCCAGAGTGGCTGTTGGCAATTTACATCCCGCCCATCAGTGTAGCAAGGCTCCCATTTCTCCATGGCCTGTCCTGCATTTCTGGTTTTGACACCTTTTTCAGCATGTCCCTTTTGACCGATGGGAAGCGAGACTTCTTTGTAGCGCTGATTTGCCTTTCCAGGTTGCTTGGTTGGCCAAAAAGGGCGTATGCGTTTTTTCCTGAATATATTCAGGAAAAAACGCATACGCCCTTTTTGGCCAAGGGCATCATTGTCAACGTTTTGCCGCTTTTCATGTGCTTTAAAGGCGATTCGAATCTACCTCCTGAAATCTGTTTCCTGCAATTCTGCCTTGATTTCAAATCCTCTTCTTTGCCTTCCCTCAATATATTTGTGGACGAGAGTTATCATTTATAACTCTGCAGGTTTGTGAATTGCAGTGCCCTGAAGCTCCATTTTACAAGTCGCTTTTTTGGGAGCCGGCCGCAAAAGCGCAGGATGGCTTCAGGCCCTGTTCTGGTTCCGGGGGGCAGGCTAAGCCTGTGGTTAATTCTTCTTCCTGATGGGAAAATAGAGTGACCTGTGCCTGTCCCAACACCAAGAGCTAGTCTCTCATTGGTTCCCCGTCTTCCCGTTCATCCTCAGGACAAATTGCAACCTGTACGGAACAGGAGGTTAAAGGTGCTGATGCTCCAAGTAGGGAGATTGCTAGTAAAGTGGCTGGAATGGCGAACACGAGCACAAGGAGATGAGAAATGAGGTGCATTTTAGAAACCTTTCCCCATCACACGGTGTACCATCTTCTGGGTTTCTCATGCATGTTTTCGATGTAGGAAGATGCCCTTGAACCTGGAGATTTGGGACCCATGCGATGGGTAGCACGCAGTATTACTTTAAAGGGTCTGCGTTTGCTCACCCAACCTCACCAAACCTCTCAGCCCCAAGAGTGTCCACCCTTATGTCTCATCCAGCTGTGGGTCTAGATATGGTCAATGCAGGTTGCATCACAGCCCCTGAACGAATTGTGTAAGAATTTCTCTCTCTTTCCCTGTCTTTGTTTCATGGGTTTTTAAAAGTAATTTATTTTTATAATGGAGTTTAGCTGCTTTTCACGGCTGTGTTTATGCCGCCTTACACACACTTGACACACTAACAGAGAGATATCAATACATAGGTTTTAAGATTATTACTAGTCAGATATATTCTTGTGCGGTGAATCGGGCGTGTTGAGTCCAGTTCTCTGAGCAAGGGGTAGGTCTTGTCTATTCCATATTGGGTTTATGGAACGGTATCTGAGCTAATTTGAAACTCTTGTTTTATGTATCACCCCACCTCACCTTTCCCGTTAAGCAGCCATAGTGTGTTTTCTGCATGTGTGACTCTGTTCTGTTTTGTAATTCAGTTCAAGTGTAACGGTTTTTACATTCCCTCTATAAGTGACACCTTATGAGAAGTGTCCTTTTCTGTGTGACTTATTTCACTTAGAATCGTCTTACCTAAATCCACTCATCATGCTGCTACTAGCCTTATGACATTGATTTCATGGCTGAGTGATATTCCATTGTACATAAGGACCACAACTTTTTTATCCATTTTTCGCTTTCCTGGGATATTTAAGGTGGAAGGAAGTGGAGGTCCTTGTCAACAGAGCAGCCCTAAACTTTGGGGTGCTTGTGTCTTGCTGATTTTCAATTTTCCCACTTTATCCCCCCATGCGTGGAAGTGCCCTATGGTCTCTAAGCTGTGTTTTTTAGATGTTTCAGGACACACCGTACACTTCTCCAGAGTGGCTGTTGGCAATTTACATCCCGCCCATCAGTGTAGCAAGGCTCCCATTTCTCCATGGCCTGTCCTGCATTTCTGGTTTTGACACCTTTTTCAGCATGTCCCTTTTGACCGATGGGAAGCGAGACTTCTTTGTAGCGCTGATTTGCCTTTCCAGGTTGCTTGGTTGGCCAAAAAGGGCGTATGCGTTTTTTCCTGAATATATTCAGGAAAAAACGCATACGCCCTTTTTGGCCAAGGGCATCATTGTCAACGTTTTGCCGCTTTTCATGTGCTTTAAAGACGATTCGAATCTACCTCCTGAAATCTGTTTCCTGCAATTCTGCCTTGATTTCAAATCCTCTTCTTTGCCTTCCCTCAATATATTTGTGGACGAGAGTTATCATTTATAACTCTGCAGGTTTGTGAATTGCAGTGCCCTGAAGCTGCATTTTACAAGTCGCTTTTTTGGGAGCCGGCCGCAAAAGCGCAGGATGGCTTCAGGCCCTGTTCTGGTTCCGGGGGGCAGGCTGAGCCTGTGGTTAATTCTTCTTCCTGATGGGAAAATAGAGTGACCTGTGACTGTCCCAACACCAAGAGCTAGTCTCTCATTGGTTTCCCGTCTTCCCGTTCATCCTCAGGACAAATTGCAACCTGTACGGAACAGGAGGTTAAAGGTGCTGATGCTCCAAGTAGGGAGATTGCTAGTAAAGTGGCTGGAATGGCGAACCCGAGCACAAGGAGGTGAGAAATGAGGTGCGTTTTAGAAACCTTTCCCCATCACACGGTGTACCATCTTCTGGGTTTCTCATGCATGTTTTCGATGTAGGAAGATGCCCTTGAACCTGGAGATTTGGGACCCATGCGATGGGTAGCACGCAGTATTACTTTAAAGGGTCTGCGTTTGCTCACCCAACCTCACCAAAACTCTCAGCCCCAAGAGTGTCCACCCTTATGTCTCATCCAGCTGTGGGTCTAGATATGGTCAATCCAGGTTGCATCACAGCCCCTGAACGAATTGTGTAAGAATTTCTCTCTCTTTCCCTGTCTTTGTTTCATGGGTTTTTAAAAGTAATTTATTTTTATAATGGGGTTTAGCTGCTTTTCACGGCTGTGTTTAGGCCGCTTTACACCCACTTGACACACTAACAGAGAGATATCAATACATAGGTTTTAAGATTATTACTAGTCAGATATATTCTTGTGCGGTGAATCGGGCGTGTTGAGTCCAGTTCTCTGAGCAAGGAGTAGGTCTTGTCTATTCCATATTGGGTTTATGGAACGGTATCTGAGCTAATTTGAAACTCTTGTTTTATGTATCACCCCACCTCACCTTTCCCGTTAAGCAGCCATAGTGTGTTTTCTGCATGTGTGACTCTGTTCTGTTTTGTAATTCAGTTCAAGTGTAACGGTTTTTACATTCCCTCTATAAGTGACACCTTATGAGAAGTGTCCTTTTCTGTGTGACTTATTTCACTTAGAATCGTCTTACCTAAATCCACTCTTCATGCTGCTACTAGCCTTATGACATTGATTTCATGGCTGAGTGATATTCCATTGTACATAAGGACCACAACATTTTTATCCATTTTTCGCTTTCCTGGGATATTTAAGGTGGAAGGAAGTGGAGGTCCTTGTCAACAGAGCAGCCCTAAACTTTGGGGTGCTTGTGTCTTGCTGATTTTCAATTTTCCCACTTTATCCCCCCATGCGTGGAAGTGCCCTATGCTCTCTAAGCTGTGTTTTTTAGATGTTTCAGGACACACCGTACACTTCTCCAGAGTGGCTGTTGGCAATTTACATCCCGCCCATCAGTGTAGCAAGGCTCCCATTTCTCCATGGCCTGTCCTGCATTTCTGGTTTTGACACCTTTTTCAGCATGTCCCTTTTGACCGATGGGAAGCGAGACTTCTTTGTAGCGCTGATTTGCCTTTCCAGGTTGCTTGGTTGGCCAAAAAGGGCGTATGCGTTTTTTCCTGAATATATTCAGGAAAAAACGCATACGCCCTTTTTGGCCAAGGGCATCATTGTCAACGTTTTGCCGCTTTTCATGTGCTTTAAAGGCGATTCGAATCTACCTCCTGAAATCTGTTTCCTGCAATTCTGCCTTGATTTCAAATCCTCTTCTTTGCCTTCCCTCAATATATTTGTGGACGAGAGTTATCATTTATAACTCTGCAGGTTTGTGAATTGCAGTGCCCTGAAGCTCCATTTTACAAGTCGCTTTTTTGGGAGCCGGCCGCAAAAGCGCAGGATGGCTTCAGGCCCTGTTCTGGTTCCGGGGGGCAGGCTAAGCCTGTGGTTAATTCTTCTTCCTGATGGGAAAATAGAGTGACCTGTGCCTGTCCCAACACCAAGAGCTAGTCTCTCATTGGTTCCCCGTCTTCCCGTTCATCCTCAGGACAAATTGCAACCTGTACGGAACAGGAGGTTAAAGGTGCTGATGCTCCAAGTAGGGAGATTGCTAGTAAAGTGGCTGGAATGGCGAACACGAGCACAAGGAGATGAGAAATGAGGTGCATTTTAGAAACCTTTCCCCATCACACGGTGTACCATCTTCTGGGTTTCTCATGCATGTTTTCGATGTAGGAAGATGCCCTTGAACCTGGAGATTTGGGACCCATGCGATGGGTAGCACGCAGTATTACTTTAAAGGGTCTGCGTTTGCTCACCCAACCTCACCAAACCTCTCAGCCCCAAGAGTGTCCACCCTTATGTCTCATCCAGCTGTGGGTCTAGATATGGTCAATGCAGGTTGCATCACAGCCCCTGAACGAATTGTGTAAGAATTTCTCTCTCTTTCCCTGTCTTTGTTTCATGGGTTTTTAAAAGTAATTTATTTTTATAATGGAGTTTAGCTGCTTTTCACGGCTGTGTTTATGCCGCCTTACACACACTTGACACACTAACAGAGAGATATCAATACATAGGTTTTAAGATTATTACTAGTCAGATATATTCTTGTGCGGTGAATCGGGCGTGTTGAGTCCAGTTCTCTGAGCAAGGGGTGGGTCTTGTCTATTCCATATTGGGTTTATGGAACGGTATCTGAGCTAATTTGAAACTCTTGTTTTATGTATCACCCCACCTCACCTTTCCCGTTAAGCAGCCATAGTGTGTTTTCTGCATGTGTGACTCTGTTCTGTTTTGTAATTCAGTTCAAGTGTAACGGTTTTTACATTCCCTCTATAAGTGACACCTTATGAGAAGTGTCCTTTTCTGTGTGACTTATTTCACTTAGAATCGTCTTACCTAAATCCACTCATCATGCTGCTACTAGCCTTATGACATTGATTTCATGGCTGAGTGATATTCCATTGTACATAAGGACCACAACTTTTTTATCCATTTTTCGCTTTCCTGGGATATTTAAGGTGGAAGGAAGTGGAGGTCCTTGTCAACAGAGCAGCCCTAAACTTTGGGGTGCTTGTGTCTTGCTGATTTTCAATTTTCCCACTTTATCCCCCCATGCGTGGAAGTGCCCTATGCTCTCTAAGCTGTGTTTTTTAGATGTTTCAGGACACACCGTACACTTCTCCAGAGTGGCTGTTGGCAATTTACATCCCGCCCATCAGTGTAGCAAGGCTCCCATTTCTCCATGGCCTGTCCTGCATTTCTGGTTTTGACACCTTTTTCAGCATGTCCCTTTTGACCGATGGGAAGCGAGACTTCTTTGTAGCGCTGATTTGCCTTTCCAGGTTGCTTGGTTGGCCAAAAAGGGCGTATGCGTTTTTTCCTGAATATATTCAGGAAAAAACGCATACGCCCTTTTTGGCCAAGGGCATCATTGTCAACGTTTTGCCGCTTTTCATGTGCTTTAAAGACGATTCGAATCTACCTCCTGAAATCTGTTTCCTGCAATTCTGCCTTGATTTCAAATCCTCTTCTTTGCCTTCCCTCAATATATTTGTGGACGAGAGTTATCATTTATAACTCTGCAGGTTTGTGAATTGCAGTGCCCTGAAGCTGCATTTTACAAGTCGCTTTTTTGGGAGCCGGCCGCAAAAGCGCAGGATGGCTTCAGGCCCTGTTCTGGTTCCGGGGGGCAGGCTGAGCCTGTGGTTAATTCTTCTTCCTGATGGGAAAATAGAGTGACCTGTGACTGTCCCAACACCAAGAGCTAGTCTCTCATTGGTTTCCCGTCTTCCCGTTCATCCTCAGGACAAATTGCAACCTGTACGGAACAGGAGGTTAAAGGTTCTGATGCTCCAAGTAGGGAGATTGCTAGTAAAGTGGCTGGAATGGCGAACCCGAGCACAAGGAGGTGAGAAATGAGGTGCGTTTTAGAAACCTTTCCCCATCACACGGTGTACCATCTTCTGGGTTTCTCATGCATGTTTTCGATGTAGGAAGATGCCCTTGAACCTGGAGATTTGGGACCCATGCGATGGGTAGCACGCAGTATTACTTTAAAGGGTCTGCGTTTGCTCACCCAACCTCACCAAACCTCTCAGCCCCAAGAGTGTCCACCCTTATGTCTCATCCAGCTGTGGGTCTAGATATGGTCAATCCAGGTTGCATCACAGCCCCTGAACGAATTGTGTAAGAATTTCTCTCTCTTTCCCTGTCTTTGTTTCATGGGTTTTTAAAAGTAATTTATTTTTATAATGGGGTTTAGCTGCTTTTCACGGCTGTGTTTAGGCCGCTTTACACCCACTTGACACACTAACAGAGAGATATCAATACATAGGTTTTAAGATTATTACTAGTCAGATATATTCTTGTGCGGTGAATCGGGCGTGTTGAGTCCAGTTCTCTGAGCAAGGAGTAGGTCTTGTCTATTCCATATTGGGTTTATGGAACGGTATCTGAGCTAATTTGAAACTCTTGTTTTATGTATCACCCCACCTCACCTTTCCCGTTAAGCAGCCATAGTGTGTTTTCTGCATGTGTGACTCTGTTCTGTTTTGTAATTCAGTTCAAGTGTAACGGTTTTTACATTCCCTCTATAAGTGACACCTTATGAGAAGTGTCCTTTTCTGTGTGACTTATTTCACTTAGAATCGTCTTACCTAAATCCACTCATCATGCTGCTACTAGCCTTATGACATTGATTTCATGGCTGAGTGATATTCCATTGTACATAAGGACCACAACTTTTTTATCCATTTTTCGCTTTCCTGGGATATTTAAGGTGGAAGGAAGTGGAGGTCCTTGTCAACAGAGCAGCCCTAAACTTTGGGGTGCTTGTGTCTTGCTGATTTTCAATTTTCCCACTTTATCCCCCCATGCGTGGAAGTGCCCTATGCTCTCTAAGCTGTGTTTTTTAGATGTTTCAGGACACACCGTACACTTCTCCAGAGTGGCTGTTGGCAATTTACATCCCGCCCATCAGTGTAGCAAGGCTCCCATTTCTCCATGGCCTGTCCTGCATTTCTGGTTTTGACACCTTTTTCAGCATGTCCCTTTTGACCGATGGGAAGCGAGACTTCTTTGTAGCGCTGATTTGCCTTTCCAGGTTGCTTGGTTGGCCAAAAAGGGCGTATGCGTTTTTTCCTGAATATATTCAGGAAAAAACGCATACGCCCTTTTTGGCCAAGGGCATCATTGTCAACGTTTTGCCGCTTTTCATGTGCTTTAAAGGCGATTCGAATCTACCTCCTGAAATCTGTTTCCTGCAATTCTGCCTTGATTTCAAATCCTCTTCTTTGCCTTCCCTCAATATATTTGTGGACGAGAGTTATCATTTATAACTCTGCAGGTTTGTGAATTGCAGTGCCCTGAAGCTCCATTTTACAAGTCGCTTTTTTGGGAGCCGGCCGCAAAAGCGCAGGATGGCTTCAGGCCCTGTTCTGGTTCCGGGGGGCAGGCTAAGCCTGTGGTTAATTCTTCTTCCTGATGGGAAAATAGAGTGACCTGTGCCTGTCCCAACACCAAGAGCTAGTCTCTCATTGGTTCCCCGTCTTCCCGTTCATCCTCAGGACAAATTGCAACCTGTACGGAACAGGAGGTTAAAGGTGCTGATGCTCCAAGTAGGGAGATTGCTAGTAAAGTGGCTGGAATGGCGAACACGAGCACAAGGAGATGAGAAATGAGGTGCATTTTAGAAACCTTTCCCCATCACACGGTGTACCATCTTCTGGGTTTCTCATGCATGTTTTCGATGTAGGAAGATGCCCTTGAACCTGGAGATTTGGGACCCATGCGATGGGTAGCACGCAGTATTACTTTAAAGGGTCTGCATTAGCTCACCCAACCTCACCAAACCTCTCAGCCCCAAGAGTGTCCACCCTTATGTCTCATCCAGCTGTGGGTCTAGATATGGTCAATGCAGGTTGCATCACAACCCCTGAACGAATTGTGTAAGAATTTCTCTCTCTTTCCCTGTCTTTGTTTCATGGGTTTTTAAAAGTAATTTATTTTTATAATGGAGTTTAGCTGCTTTTCACGGCTGTGTTTATGCCGCCTTACACACACTTGACACACTAACAGAGAGATATCAATACATAGGTTTTAAGATTATTACTAGTCAGATATATTCTTGTGCGGTGAATCGGGCGTGTTGAGTCCAGTTCTCTGAGCAAGGGGTAGGTCTTGTCTATTCCATATTGGGTTTATGGAACGGTATCTGAGCTAATTTGAAACTCTTGTTTTATGTATCACCCCACCTCACCTTTCCCGTTAAGCAGCCATAGTGTGTTTTCTGCATGTGTGACTCTGTTCTGTTTTGTAATTCAGTTCAAGTGTAACGGTTTTTACATTCCCTCTATAAGTGACACCTTATGAGAAGTGTCCTTTTCTGTGTGACTTATTTCACTTAGAATCGTCTTACCTAAATCCACTCATCATGCTGCTACTAGCCTTATGACATTGATTTCATGGCTGAGTGATATTCCATTGTACATAAGGACCACAACTTTTTTATCCATTTTTCGCTTTCCTGGGATATTTAAGGTGGAAGGAAGTGGAGGTCCTTGTCAACAGAGCAGCCCTAAACTTTGGGGTGCTTGTGTCTTGCTGATTTTCAATTTTCCCACTTTATCCCCCCATGCGTGGAAGTGCCCTATGCTCTCTAAGCTGTGTTTTTTAGATGTTTCAGGACACACCGTACACTTCTCCAGAGTGGCTGTTGGCAATTTACATCCCGCCCATCAGTGTAGCAAGGCTCCCATTTCTCCATGGCCTGTCCTGCATTTCTGGTTTTGACACCTTTTTCAGCATGTCCCTTTTGACCGATGGGAAGCGAGACTTCTTTGTAGCGCTGATTTGCCTTTCCAGGTTGCTTGGTTGGCCAAAAAGGGCGTATGCGTTTTTTCCTGAATATATTCAGGAAAAAACGCATACGCCCTTTTTGGCCAAGGGCATCATTGTCAACGTTTTGCCGCTTTTCATGTGCTTTAAAGACGATTCGAATCTACCTCCTGAAATCTGTTTCCTGCAATTCTGCCTTGATTTCAAATCCTCTTCTTTGCCTTCCCTCAATATATTTGTGGACGAGAGTTATCATTTATAACTCTGCAGGTTTGTGAATTGCAGTGCCCTGAAGCTGCATTTTACAAGTCGCTTTTTTGGGAGCCGGCCGCAAAAGCGCAGGATGGCTTCAGGCCCTGTTCTGGTTCCGGGGGGCAGGCTGAGCCTGTGGTTAATTCTTCTTCCTGATGGGAAAATAGAGTGACCTGTGACTGTCCCAACACCAAGAGCTAGTCTCTCATTGGTTTCCCGTCTTCCCGTTCATCCTCAGGACAAATTGCAACCTGTACGGAACAGGAGGTTAAAGGTGCTGATGCTCCAAGTAGGGAGATTGCTAGTAAAGTGGCTGGAATGGCGAACCCGAGCACAAGGAGGTGAGAAATGAGGTGCGTTTTAGAAACCTTTCCCCATCACACGGTGTACCATCTTCTGGGTTTCTCATGCATGTTTTCGATGTAGGAAGATGCCCTTGAACCTGGAGATTTGGGACCCATGCGATGGGTAGCATGCAGTATTACTTTAAAGGGTCTGCGTTTGCTCACCCAACCTCACCAAACCTCTCAGCCCCAAGAGTGTCCACCCTTATGTCTCATCCAGCTGTGGGTCTAGATATGGTCAATCCAGGTTGCATCACAGCCCCTGAACGAATTGTGTAAGAATTTCTCTCTCTTTCCCTGTCTTTGTTTCATGGGTTTTTAAAAGTAATTTATTTTTATAATGGGGTTTAGCTGCTTTTCACGGCTGTGTTTAGGCCGCTTTACACCCACTTGACACACTAACAGAGAGATATCAATACATAGGTTTTAAGATTATTACTAGTCAGATATATTCTTGTGCGGTGAATCGGGCGTGTTGAGTCCAGTTCTCTGAGCAAGGAGTAGGTCTTGTCTATTCCATATTGGGTTTATGGAACGGTATCTGAGCTAATTTGAAACTCTTGTTTTATGTATCACCCCACCTCACCTTTCCCGTTAAGCAGCCATAGTGTGTTTTCTGCATGTGTGACTCTGTTCTGTTTTGTAATTCAGTTCAAGTGTAACGGTTTTTACATTCCCTCTATAAGTGACACCTTATGAGAAGTGTCCTTTTCTGTGTGACTTATTTCACTTAGAATCGTCTTACCTAAATCCACTCATCATGCTGCTACTAGCCTTATGACATTGATTTCATGGCAGAGTGATATTCCATTGTACATAAGGACCACAACATTTTTATCCATTTTTCGCTTTCCTGGGATATTTAAGGTGGAAGGAAGTGGAGGTCCTTGTCAACAGAGCAGCCCTAAACTTTGGGGTGCTTGTGTCTTGCTGATTTTCAATTTTCCCACTTTATCCCCCCATGCGTGGAAGTGCCCTATGCTCTCTAAGCTGTGTTTTTTAGATGTTTCAGGACACACCGTACACTTCTCCAGAGTGGCTGTTGGCAATTTACATCCCGCCCATCAGTGTAGCAAGGCTCCCATTTCTCCATGGCCTGTCCTGCATTTCTGGTTTTGACACCTTTTTCAGCATGTCCCTTTTGACCGATGGGAAGCGAGACTTCTTTGTAGCGCTGATTTGCCTTTCCAGGTTGCTTGGTTGGCCAAAAAGGGCGTATGCGTTTTTTCCTGAATATATTCAGGAAAAAACGCATACGCCCTTTTTGGCCAAGGGCATCATTGTCAACGTTTTGCCGCTTTTCATGTGCTTTAAAGGCGATTCGAATCTACCTCCTGAAATCTGTTTCCTGCAATTCTGCCTTGATTTCAAATCCTCTTCTTTGCCTTCCCTCAATATATTTGTGGACGAGAGTTATCATTTATAACTCTGCAGGTTTGTGAATTGCAGTGCCCTGAAGCTCCATTTTACAAGTCGCTTTTTTGGGAGCCGGCCGCAAAAGCGCAGGATGGCTTCAGGCCCTGTTCTGGTTCCGGGGGGCAGGCTAAGTCTGTGGTTAATTCTTCTTCCTGATGGGAAAATAGAGTGACCTGTGCCTGTCCCAACACCAAGAGCTAGTCTCTCATTGGTTCCCCGTCTTCCCGTTCATCCTCAGGACAAATTGCAACCTGTACGGAACAGGAGGTTAAAGGTGCTGATGCTCCAAGTAGGGAGATTGCTAGTAAAGTGGCTGGAATGGCGAACACGAGCACAAGGAGATGAGAAATGAGGTGCATTTTAGAAACCTTTCCCCATCACACGGTGTACCATCTTCTGGGTTTCTCATGCATGTTTTCGATGTAGGAAGATGCCCTTGAACCTGGAGATTTGGGACCCATGCGATGGGTAGCACGCAGTATTACTTTAAAGGGTCTGCATTAGCTCACCCAACCTCACCAAACCTCTCAGCCCCAAGAGTGTCCACCCTTATGTCTCATCCAGCTGTGGGTCTAGATATGGTCAATGCAGGTTGCATCACAGCCCCTGAACGAATTGTGTAAGAATTTCTCTCTCTTTCCCTGTCTTTGTTTCATGGGTTTTTAAAAGTAATTTATTTTTATAATGGAGTTTAGCTGCTTTTCACGGCTGTGTTTATGCCGCCTTACACACACTTGACACACTAACAGAGAGATATCAATACATAGGTTTTAAGATTATTACTAGTCAGATATATTCTTGTGCGGTGAATCGGGCGTGTTGAGTCCAGTTCTCTGAGCAAGGGGTAGGTCTTGTCTATTCCATATTGGGTTTATGGAACGGTATCTGAGCTAATTTGAAACTCTTGTTTTATGTATCACCCCACCTCACCTTTCCCGTTAAGCAGCCATAGTGTGTTTTCTGCATGTGTGACTCTGTTCTGTTTTGTAATTCAGTTCAAGTGTAACGGTTTTTACATTCCCTCTATAAGTGACACCTTATGAGAAGTGTCCTTTTCTGTGTGACTTATTTCACTTAGAATCGTCTTACCTAAATCCACTCATCATGCTGCTACTAGCCTTATGACATTGATTTCATGGCTGAGTGATATTCCATTGTACATAAGGACCACAACTTTTTTATCCATTTTTCGCTTTCCTGGGATATTTAAGGTGGAAGGAAGTGGAGGTCCTTGTCAACAGAGCAGCCCTAAACTTTGGGGTGCTTGTGTCTTGCTGATTTTCAATTTTCCCACTTTATCCCCCCATGCGTGGAAGTGCCCTATGCTCTCTAAGCTGTGTTTTTTAGATGTTTCAGGACACACCGTACACTTCTCCAGAGTGGCTGTTGGCAATTTACATCCCGCCCATCAGTGTAGCAAGGCTCCCATTTCTCCATGGCCTGTCCTGCATTTCTGGTTTTGACACCTTTTTCAGCATGTCCCTTTTGACCGATGGGAAGCGAGACTTCTTTGTAGCGCTGATTTGCCTTTCCAGGTTGCTTGGTTGGCCAAAAAGGGCGTATGCGTTTTTTCCTGAATATATTCAGGAAAAAACGCATACGCCCTTTTTGGCCAAGGGCATCATTGTCAACGTTTTGCCGCTTTTCATGTGCTTTAAAGACGATTCGAATCTACCTCCTGAAATCTGTTTCCTGCAATTCTGCCTTGATTTCAAATCCTCTTCTTTGCCTTCCCTCAATATATTTGTGGACGAGAGTTATCATTTATAACTCTGCAGGTTTGTGAATTGCAGTGCCCTGAAGCTGCATTTTACAAGTCGCTTTTTTGGGAGCCGGCCGCAAAAGCGCAGGATGGCTTCAGGCCCTGTTCTGGTTCCGGGGGGCAGGCTGAGCCTGTGGTTAATTCTTCTTCCTGATGGGAAAATAGAGTGACCTGTGACTGTCCCAACACCAAGAGCTAGTCTCTCATTGGTTTCCCGTCTTCCCGTTCATCCTCAGGACAAATTGCAACCTGTACGGAACAGGAGGTTAAAGGTGCTGATGCTCCAAGTAGGGAGATTGCTAGTAAAGTGGCTGGAATGGCGAACCCGAGCACAAGGAGGTGAGAAATGAGGTGCGTTTTAGAAACCTTTCCCCATCACACGGTGTACCATCTTCTGGGTTTCTCATGCATGTTTTCGATGTAGGAAGATGCCCTTGAACCTGGAGATTTGGGACCCATGCGATGGGTAGCACGCAGTATTACTTTAAAGGGTCTGCGTTTGCTCACCCAACCTCACCAAACCTCTCAGCCCCAAGAGTGTCCACCCTTATGTCTCATCCAGCTGTGGGTCTAGATATGGTCAATCCAGGTTGCATCACAGCCCCTGAACGAATTGTGTAAGAATTTCTCTCTCTTTCCCTGTCTTTGTTTCATGGGTTTTTAAAAGTAATTTATTTTTATAATATGGTTTAGCTGCTTTTCACGGCTGTGTTTAGGCCGCTTTACACCCACTTGACACACTAACAGAGAGATATCAATACATAGGTTTTAAGATTATTACTAGTCAGATATATTCTTGTGCGGTGAATCGGGCGTGTTGAGTCCAGTTCTCTAAGCAAGGAGTAGGTCTTGTCCTTTCCATATTGGGTTTATGGAACGGTATCTGAGCTAATTTGAAACTCTTGTTTTATGTATCACCCCACCTCACCTTTCCCGTTAAGCAGCCATAGTGTGTTTTCTGCATGTGTGACTCTGTTCTGTTTTGTAATTCAGTTCAAGTGTAACGGTTTTTACATTCCCTCTATAAGTGACACCTTATGAGAAGTGTCCTTTTCTGTGTGACTTATTTCACTTAGAATCGTCTTACCTAAATCCACTCATCATGCTGCTACTAGCCTTATGACATTGATTTCATGGCTGAGTGATATTCCATTGTACATAAGGACCACAACTTTTTTATCCATTTTTCGCTTTCCTGGGATATTTAAGGTGGAAGGAAGTGGAGGTCCTTGTCAACAGAGCAGCCCTAAACTTTGGGGTGCTTGTGTCTTGCTGATTTTCAATTTTCCCACTTTATCCCCCCATGCGTGGAAGTGCCCTATGCTCTCTAAGCTGTGTTTTTTAGATGTTTCAGGACACACCGTACACTTCTCCAGAGTGGCTGTTGGCAATTTACATCCCGCCCATCAGTGTAGCAAGGCTCCCATTTCTCCATGGCCTGTCCTGCATTTCTGGTTTTGACACCTTTTTCAGCATGTCCCTTTTGACCGATGGGAAGCGAGACTTCTTTGTAGCGCTGATTTGCCTTTCCAGGTTGCTTGGTTGGCCAAAAAGGGCGTATGCGTTTTTTCCTGAATATATTCAGGAAAAAACGCATACGCCCTTTTTGGCCAAGGGCATCATTGTCAACGTTTTGCCGCTTTTCATGTGCTTTAAAGGCGATTCGAATTTACCTCCTGAAATCTGTTTCCTGCAATTCTGCCTTGATTTCAAATCCTCTTCTTTGCCTTCCCTCAATATATTTGTGGACGAGAGTTATCATTTATAACTCTGCAGGTTTGTGAATTGCAGTGCCCTGAAGCTCCATTTTACAAGTCGGTTTTTTGGGAGCCGGCCGCAAAAGCGCAGGATGGCTTCAGGCCCTGTTCTGGTTCCGGGGGGCAGGCTGAGCCTGTGGTTAATTCTTCCTCCTGATGGGAAAATAGAGTGACCTGTGCCTGTCCCAACACCAAGAGCTAGTCTCTCATTGGTTCCCCGTCTTCCCGTTCATCCTCAGGACAAATTGCAACCTGTACGGAACAGGAGGTTAAAGGTGCTGATGCTCCAAGTAGGGAGATTGCTAGTAAAGTGGCTGGAATGGCGAACCCGAGCACAAGGAGATGAGAAATGAGGTGCGTTTTAGAAACCTTTCCCCATCACACGGTGTACCATCTTCTGGGTTTCTCATGCATGTTTTCGATGTAGGAAGATGCCCTTGAACCTGGAGATTTGGGACCCATGCGATGGGTAGCACGCAGTATTACTTTAAAGGGTCTGCGTTTGCTCACCCAACCTCACCGAACCTCTCAGCCCCAAGAGTGTCCACCCTTATGTCTCATCCAGCTGTGGGTCTAGATATGGTCAATCCAGGTTGCATCACAGCCCCTGAACGAATTGTGTAAGTATTTCTCTCTCTTTCCCTGTCTTTGTTTCATGGGTTTTTAAAAGTAATTTATTTTTATAATGGGGTTTAGCTGCTTTTCACGGCTGTGTTTAGGCCGCTTTACACCCACTTGACACACTAACAGAGAGATATCAATACATAGGTTTTAAGATTATTACTAGTCAGATATATTCTTGTGCGGTGAATCGGGCGTGTTGAGTCCAGTTCTCTGAGCAAGGAGTAGGTCTTGTCTATTCCATATTGGGTTTATGGAACGGTATCTGAGCTAATTTGAAACTCTTGTTTTATGTATCACCCCACCTCACCTTTCCCGTTAAGCAGCCATAGTGTGTTTTCTGCATGTGTGACTCTGTTCTGTTTTGTAATTCAGTTCAAGTGTAACGGTTTTTACATTCCCTCTATAAGTGACACCTTATGAGAAGTGTCCTTTTCTGTGTGACTTATTTCACTTAGAATCGTCTTACCTAAATCCACTCATCATGCTGCTACTAGCCTTATGACATTGATTTCATGGCTGAGTGATATTCCATTGTACATAAGGACCACAACTTTTTTATCCATTTTTCGCTTTCCTGGGATATTTAAGGTGGAAGGAAGTGGAGGTCCTTGTCAACAGAGCAGCCCTAAACTTTCGGGTGCTTGTGTCTTGCTGATTTTCAATTTTCCCACTTTATCCCCCCATGCGTAGAAGTGCCCTATGCTCTCTAAGCTGTGTTTTTTAGATGTTTCAGGACACACCGTACACTTCTCCAGAGTGGCTGTTGGCAATTTACATCCCGCCCATCAGTGTAGCAAGGCTCCCATTTCTCCATGGCCTGTCCTGCATTTCTGGTTTTGACACTTTTTTCAGCATGTCCCTTTTGACCGATGGGAAGCGAGACTTCTTTGTAGCGCTGATTTGCCTTTCCAGGTTGCTTGGTTGGCCAAAAAGGGCGTATGCGTTTTTTCCTGAATATATTCAGGAAAAAACTTATACGCCCTTTTTGGCCAAGGGCATCATTGTCAACGTTTTGCCGCTTCTCATGTGCTTTAAAGGCGATTCGAATCTACCTCCTGAAATCTGTTTCCTGCAATTCTGCCTTGATTTCAAATACTCTTCTTTGCCTTCCCTCAATATATTTGTGGACGAGAGTTATCATTTATAACTCTGCAGGTTTGTGAATTGCAGTGCCCTGAAGCTGCATTTTACAAGTCGCTTTTTTGGGAGCCGGCCGCAAAAGCGCAGGATGGCTTCAGGCCCTGTTCTGGTTCCGGGGGGCAGGCTGAGCCTGTGGTTAATTCTTCTTCCTGATGGGAAAATAGAGTGACCTGTGACTGTCCCAACACCAAGAGCTAGTCTCTCATTGGTTTCCCGTCTTCCCGTTCATCCTCAGGACAAATTGCAACCTGTACGGAACAGGAGGTTAAAGGTGCTGATGCTCCAAGTAGGGAGATTGCTAGTAAAGTGGCTGGAATGGCGAACACGAGCACAAGGAGGTGAGAAATGAGGTGCGTTTTAGAAACCTTTCCCCATCACACGGTGTACCATCTTCTGGGTTTCTCATGCATGTTTTCGATGTAGGAAGATGCCCTTGAACCTGGAGATTTGGGACCCATGCGATGGGTAGCACGCAGTATTACTTTAAAGGGTCTGCGTTTGCTCACCCAACCTCACCAAACCTCTCAGCCCCAAGAGTGTCCACCCTTATGTCTCATCCAGCTGTGGGTCTAGATATGGTCAATCCAGGTTGCATCACAGCCCCTGAACGAATTGTGTAAGAATTTCTCTCTCTTTCCCTGTCTTTGTTTCATGGGTTTTTAAAAGTAATTTATTTTTATAATGGGGTTTAGCTGCTTTTCACGGCTGTGTTTAGGCCGCTTTACACCCACTTGACACACTAACAGAGAGATATCAATACATAGGTTTTAAGATTATTACTAGTCAGATATATTCTTGTGCGGTGAATCGGGCGTGTTGAGTCCAGTTCTCTGAGCAAGGAGTAGGTCTTGTCTATTCCATATTGTGTTTATGGAACGGTATCTGAGCTAATTTGAAACTCTTGTTTTATGTATCACCCCACCTCACCTTTCCCGTTAAGCAGCCATAGTGTGTTTTCTGCATGTGTGACTCTGTTCTGTTTTGTAATTCAGTTCAAGTGTAACGGTTTTTACATTCCCTCTATAAGTGACACCTTAGGAGAAGTGTCCTTTTCTGTGTGACTTATTTCACTTAGAATCGTCTTACCTAAATCCACTCATCATGCTGCTACTAGCCTTATGACATTGATTTCATGGCTGAGTGATATTCCATTGTACATAAGGACCACAACTTTTTTATCCATTTTTCGCTTTCCTGGGATATTTAAGGTGGAAGGAAGTGGAGGTCCTTGTCAACAGAGCAGCCCTAAACTTTGGGGTGCTTGTGTCTTGCTGATTTTCAATTTTCCCACTTTATCCCCCCATGCGTGGAAGTGCCCTATGCTCTCTAAGCTGTGTTTTTTAGATGTTTCAGGACACACCGTACACTTCTCCAGAGTGGCTGTTGACAATTTACATCCCGCCCATCAGTGTAGCAAGGCTCCCATTTCTCCATGGCCTGTCCTGCATTTCTGGTTTTGACAACTTTTTCAGCATGTCCCTTTTGACCGATGGGAAGCGAGACTTCTTTGTAGCGCTGATTTGCCTTTCCAGGTTGCTTGGTTGGCCAAAAAGGGCGTATGCGTTTTTTCCTGAATATATTCAGGAAAAAACGCATACGCCCTTTTTGGCCAAGGGCATCATTGTCAACGTTTTGCCGCTTTTCATGTGCTTTAAAGGCGATTCGAATCTACCTCCTGAAATCTGTTTCCTGCAATTCTGCCTTGATTTCAAATCCTCTTCTTTGCCTTCCCTCAATATATTTGTGGACGAGAGTTATCATTTATAACTCTGCAGGTTTGTGAATTGCAGTGCCCTGAAGCTCCATTTTACAAGTCGGTTTTTTGGGAGCCGGCCGCAAAAGCGCAGGATGGCTTCAGGCCCTGTTCTGGTTCCGGGGGGCAGGCTGAGCCTGTGGTTAATTCTTCTTCCTGATGGGAAAATAGAGTGACCTGTGCCTGTCCCAGCACCAAGAGCTAGTCTCTCATTGGTTCCCCGTCTTCCCGTTCATCCTCAGGACAAATTGCAACCTGTACGGAACAGGAGGTTAAAGGTGCTGATGCTCCAAGTAGGGAGATTGCTAGTAAAGTGGCTGGAATGGCGAACCCGAGCACAAGGAGATGAGAAATGAGGTGCGTTTTAGAAACCTTTCCCCATCACACGGTGTACCATCTTCTGGGTTTCTCATGCATGTTTTCGATGTAGGAAGATGCCCTTGAACCTGGAGATTTGGGACCCATGCGATGGGTAGCACGCAGTATTACTTTAAAAGGTCTGCGTTTGCTCACCCAACCTCACCGAACCTCTCAGCCCCAAGAGTGTCCACCCTTATGTCTCATCCAGCTGTGGGTCTAGATATGGTCAATCCAGGTTGCATCACAGCCCCTGAACGAATTGTGTAAGTATTTCTCTCTCTTTCCCTGTCTTTGTTTCATGGGTTTTTAAAAGTAATTTATTTTTATAATGGGGTTTAGCTGCTTTTCACGGCTGTGTTTAGGCCGCTTTACACCCACTTGACACACTAACAGAGAGATATCAATACATAGGTTTTAAGATTATTACTAGTCAGATATATTCTTGTGCGGTGAATCGGGCGTGTTGAGTCCAGTTCTCTGAGCAAGGAGTAGGTCTTGTCTATTCCATATTGGGTTTATGGAACGGTATCTGAGCTAATTTGAAACTCTTGTTTTATATATCACCCCACCTCACCTTTCCCGTTAAGCAGCCATAGTGTGTTTTCTGCATGTGTGACTCTGTTCTGTTTTGTAATTCAGTTCAAGTGTAACGGTTTTTACATTCCCTCTATAAGTGACACCTTATGAGAATTGTCCTTTTCTGTGTGACTTATTTCACTTAGAATCGTCTTACCTAAATCCACTCATCATGCTGCTACTAGCCTTATGACATTGATTTCATGGCTGAGTGATATTCCATTGTACATAAGGACCACAAATTTTTTATCCATTTTTCGCTTTCCTGGGATATTTAAGGTGGAATGAAGTGGAGGTCCTTGTCAACAGAGCAGCCGTAAACTTTGGGGTGCTTGTGTCTTGCTGATTTTCAATTTTCCCACTTTATCCCCCCATGCGTGGAGGTGCCCTATGCTCTCTAAGCTGTGTTTTTTAGATGTTTCAGGACACACCGTACACTTCTCCAGAGTGGCTGTTGGCAATTTACATCCCGCCCATCAGTGTAGCAAGGCTCCCATTTCTCCATGGCCTGTCCTGCATTTCTGGTTTTGACAACTTTTTCAGCATGTCCCTTTTGACCGATGGGAAGCGAGACTTCTTTGTAGCGCTGATTTGCCTTTCCAGGTTGCTTGGTTGGCCAAAAAGGGCGTATGCGTTTTTTCCTGAATATATTCAGGAAAAAACGCATACGCCCTTTTTGGCCAAGGGCATCATTGTCAACGTTTTGCCGCTTTTCATGGGCTTTAAAGGCGATTCGAATCTACCTCCTGAAATCTGTTTCCTGCAATTCTGCCTTGATTTCAAATCCTCTTCTTTGCCTTCCCTCAATATATTTGTGGACGAGAGTTATCATTTATAACTCTGCAGGTTTGTGAATTGCAGTGCCCTGAAGCTCCATTTTACAAGTCGGTTTTTTGGGAGCCGGCCGCAAAAGCGCAGGATGGCTTCAGGCCCTGTTCTGGTTCCGGGGGGCAGGCTGAGCCTGTGGTTAATTCTTCTTCCTGATGGGAAAATAGAGTGACCTGTGCCTGTCCCAACACCAAGAGCTAGTCTCTCATTGGTTTCCCGTCTTCCCGTTCATCCTCAGGACAAATTGCAACCTGTACGGAACAGGAGGTTAAAGGTGCTGATGCTCCAAGTAGGGAGATTGCTAGTAAAGTGGCTGGAATGGAGAACACGAGCACAAGGAGGTGAGAAATGAGGTGCGTTTTAGAAACCTTTCCCCATCACACGGTGTACCATCTTCTGGGTTTCTCATGCATGTTTTCGATGTAGGAAGATGCCCTTGAACCTGGAGATTTGGGACCCATGCGATGGGTAGCACGCAGTATTACTTTAAAGGGTCTGCGTTTGCTCACCCAACCTCACCAAACCTCTCAGCCCCAAGAGTGTCCACCCTTATGTCTCATCCAGCTGTGGGTCTAGATATGGTCAATCCAGGTTGCATCACAGCCCCCGAACGAATTGTGTAAGAATTTCTCTCTCTTTCCCTGTCTTTGTTTCATGGGTTTTTAAAAGTAATTTATTTTTATAATGGGGTTTAGCTGCTTTTCACGGCTGTGTTTAGGCCGCTTTACACCCACTTGACACACTAACAGAGAGATATCAATACATAGGTTTTAAGATTATTACTAGTCAGATATATTCTTGTGCGGTGAATCGGGCGTGTTGAGTCCAGTTCTCTGAGCAAGGAGTAGGTCTTGTCTATTCCATATTGGGTTTATGGAACGGTATCTGAGCTAATTTGAAACTCTTGTTTTATGTATCACCCCACCTCACCTTTCCCGTTAAGCAGCCATAGTGTGTTTTCTGCATGTGTGACTCTGTTCTGTTTTGTAATTCAGTTCAAGTGTAACGGTTTTTACATTCCCTCTATAAGTGACACCTTATGAGAAGTGTCCTTTTCTGTGTGACTTATTTCACTTAGAATCGTCTTACCTAAATCCACTCATCATGCTGCTACTAGCCTTATGACATTGATTTCATGGCTGAGTGATATTCCATTGTACATAAGGACCACAACTTTTTTATCCATTTTTCGCTTTCCTGGGATATTTAAGGTGGAAGGAAGTGGAGGTCCTTGTCAACAGAGCAGCCCTAAACTTTCGGGTGCTTGTGTCTTGCTGATTTTCAATTTTCCCACTTTATCCCCCCATGCGTAGAAGTGCCCTATGCTCTCTAAGCTGTGTTTTTTAGATGTTTCAGGACACACCGTACACTTCTCCAGAGTGGCTGTTGGCAATTTACATCCCGCCCATCAGTGTAGCAAGGCTCCCATTTCTCCATGGCCTGTCCTGCATTTCTGGTTTTGACACCTTTTTCAGCATGTCCCTTTTGACCGATGGGAAGAGAGATTTCTTTGTAGCGCTGATTTGCCTTTCCAGGTTGCTTGGTTGGCCAAAAAGGGCGTATGCGTTTTTTCCTGAATATATTCAGGAAAAAACGCATACGCCCTTTTTGACCAAGGGCATCATTGTCAACGTTTTGCCGCTTTTCATGTGCTTTAAAGGCGATTCGAATCTACCTCCTGAAATCTGTTTCCTGCAATTCTGCCTTGATTTCAAATCCTCTTCTTTGCCTTCCCTCAATATATTTGTGGACGAGAGTTATCATTTATAATTCTGCAGGTTTGTGAATTGCAGTGCCCTGAAGCTCCATTTTACAAGTCGCTTTTTTGGGAGTCGGCCGCAAAAGCGCAGGATGGCTTCAGGCCCTGTTCTGGTTCCGGGGGGCAGGCTGAGCCTGTGGTTAATTCTTCTTCCTGATGGGAAAATTGAGTGACCTGTGCCTGTCCCAACACCAAGAGCTAGTCTCTCATTGGTTCCCCGTCTTCCCGTTCATCCTCAGGACAAATTGCAACCTGTACGGAACAGGAGGTTAAAGGTGCTGATGCTCCAAGTAGGGAGATTGCTAGTAAAGTGGCTGGAATGGCGAACCCGAGCACAAGGAGATGAGAAATGCGGTGCGTTTTAGAAACCTTTCCCCATCACACGGTGTACCATCTTCTGGGTTTCTCATGCATGTTTTCGATGTAGGAAGATGCCCTTGAACCTGGAGATTTGGGACCCATGCGATGGGTAGCACGCAGTATTACTTTAAAGGGTCTGCGTTTGCTCACCCAACCTCACCAAACCTCTCAGCCCCAAGAGTGTCCACCCTTATGTCTCATCCAGCTGTGGGTCTAGATATGGTCAATGCAGGTTGCATCACAGCCCCTGAACGAATTGTGTAAGAATTTCTCTCTCTTTCCCTGTCTTTGTTTCATGGGTTTTTAAAAGTAATTTATTTTTATAATGGGGTTTAGCTGCTTTTCACGGCTGTGTTTATGCCGCCTTACACACACTTGACACACTAACAGAGAGATATCAATACATAGGTTTTAAGATTATTACTAGTCAGATATATTCTTGTGCGGTGAATCGGGCGTGTTGAGTCCAGTTCTCTGAGCAAGGAGTAGGTCTTGTCTATTCCATATTGGGTTTATGGAACGGTATCTGAGCTAATTTGAAACTCTTGTTTTATGTATCACCCCACCTCACCTTTCCCGTTAAGCAGCCATAGTGTGTTTTCTGCATGTGTGACTCTGTTCTGTTTTGTAATTCAGTTCAAGTGTAACGGTTTTTACATTCCCTCTATAAGTGACACCTTATGAGAAGTGTCCTTTTCTGTGTGACTTATTTCACTTAGAATCGTCTTACCTAAATCCACTCATCATGCTGCTACTAGCCTTATGACATTGATTTCATGGCTGAGTGATATTCCATTGTACATAAGGACCACAACTTTTTTATCCATTTTTCGCTTTCCTGGGATATTTAAGGTGGAAGGAAGTGGAGGTCCTTGTCAGCAGAGCAGCCCTAAACTTTTGGGTGCTTGTGTCTTGCTGATTTTCAATTTTCCCACTTTATCCCCCCATGCGTGGAAATGCCCTATGCTCTCTAAGCTGTGTTTTTTAGATGTTTCAGGACACACCGTACACTTCTCCAGAGTGGCTGTTGGCAATTTACATCCCGCCCATCAGTGTAGCAAGGCTCCCATTTCTCCATGGCCTGTCCTGCATTTCTGGTTTTGACACTTTTTTCAGCATGGCCCTTTTGACCGATGGGAAGCGAGACTTCTTTGTAGCGCTGATTTGCCTTTCCAGGTTGCTTGGTTGGCCAAAAAGGGCGTATGCGTTTTTTCCTGAATATATTCAGGAAAAAACGCATACGCCCTTTTTGGCCAAGGGCATCATTGTCAACGTTTTGCCGCTTTTCATGTGCTTTAAAGGCGATTCGAATCTACCTCCTGAAATCTGTTTCCTGCAATTCTGCCTTGATTTCAAATCCTCTTCTTTGCCTTCCCTCAATATATTTGTGGACGAGAGTTATCATTTATAACTCTGCAGGTTTGTGAATTGCAGTGCCCTGAAGCTCCATTTTACAAGTCGGTTTTTTGGGAGCCGGCCGCAAAAGCGCAGGATGGCTTCAGGCCCTGTTCTGGTTCAGGGGGGCAGGCTGAGCCTGTGGTTAATTCTTCTTCCTGATGGGAAAATAGAGTGACCTGTGCCTGTCCCAACACCAAGAGCTAGTCTCTCATTGGTTCCCCGTCTTCCCGTTCATCCTCAGGACAAATTGCAACCTGTACGGAACAGGAGGTTAAAGGTGCTGATGCTCCAAGTAGGGAGATTGCTAGTAAAGTGGCTGGAATGGCGAACACGAGCACAAGGAGGTGAGAAATGAGGTGCGTTTTAGAAACCTTTCCCCATCACACGGTGTACCATCTTCTGGGTTTCTCATGCATGTTTTCGATGTAGGAAGATGCCCTTGAACCTGGAGATTTGGGACCCATGCGATGGGTAGCACGCAGTATTACTTTAAAGGGTCTGCGTTTGCTCACCCAACCTCACCAAACCTCTCAGCCCCTAGAGTGTCCACCCTTATGTCTCATCCAGCTGTGGGTCTAGATATGGTCAATCCAGGTTGCATCACAGCCCCTGAACGAATTGTGTAAGAATTTCTCTCTCTTTCCCTGTCTTTGTTTCATGGGTTTTTAAAAGTAATTTATTTTTATAATGGGGTTTAGCTGCTTTTCACGGCTGTGTTTAGGCCGCTTTACACCCACTTGACACACTAACAGAGAGATATCAATACATAGGTTTTAAGATTATTACTAGTCAGATATATTCTTGTGCGGTGAATCGGGCGTGTTGAGTCCAGTTCTCTGAGCAAGGAGTAGGTCTTGTCTATTCCATATTGGGTTTATGGAACGGTATCTGAGCTAATTTGAAACTCTTGTTTTATGTATCACCCCACCTCACCTTTCCCGTTAAGCAGCCATAGTGTGTTTTCTGCATGTGTGACTCTGTTCTGTTTTGTAATTCAGTTCAAGTGTAACGGTTTTTACATTCCCTCTATAAGTGACACCTTATGAGAAGTGTCCTTTTCTGTGTGACTTATTTCACTTAGAATCGTCTTACCTAAATCCACTCATCATGCTGCTACTAGCCTTATGACATTGATTTCATGGCTGAGTGATATTCCATTGTACATAAGGACCACAACTTTTTTATCCATTTTTCGCTTTCCTGGGATATTTAAGGTGGAAGGAAGTGGAGGTCCTTGTCAACAGAGCAGCCCTAAACTTTGGGGTGCTTGTGTCTTGCTGATTTTCAATTTTCCCACTTTATCCCCCCATGTGTGGAAGTGCCCTATGCTCTCTAAGCTGTGTTTTTTAGATGTTTCAGGACACACCGTACACTTCTCCAGAGTGGCTGTTGGCAATTTACATCCCGCCCATCAGTGTAGCAAGGCTCCCATTTCTCCATGGCCTGTCCTGCATTTCTGGTTTTGACAACTTTTTCAGCATGTCCCTTTTGACCGATGGGAAGCGAGACTTCTTTGTAGCGCTGATTTGCCTTTCCAGGTTGCTTGGTTGGCCAAAAAGGGCGTATGCGTTTTTTCCTGAATGTATTGAGGAAAAAACGCATACGCCCTTTTTGGCCAAGGGCATCATTGTCAACGTTTTGCCGCTTTTCATGTGCTTTAAAGGCGATTCGAATCTACCTCCTGAAATCTGTTTCCTGCAATTCTGCCTTGATTTCAAATCCTCTTCTTTGCCTTCCCTCAATATATTTGTGGACGAGAGTTATCATTTATAACTCTGCAGGTTTGTGAATTGCAGTGCCCTGAAGCTCCATTTTACAAGTCGCTTTTTTGGGAGTCGGCCGCAAAAGCGCAGGATGGCTTCAGGCCCTGTTCTGGTTTCGGGGGGCAGGCTGAGCCTGTGGTTAATTCTTCTTCCTGATGGGAAAATTGAGTGACCTGTGCCTGTCCCAACACCAAGAGCTAGTCTCTCATTGGTTCCCCGTCTTCCCGTTCATCCTCAGGACAAATTGCAACCTGTACGGAACAGGAGGTTAAAGGTGCTGATGCTCCAAGTAGGGAGATTGCTAGTAAAGTGGCTGGAATGGCGAACCCGAGCACAAGGAGATGAGAAATGCGGTGCGTTTTAGAAACCTTTCCCCATCACACGGTGTACCATCTTCTGGGTTTCTCATGCATGTTTTCGATGTAGGAAGATGCCCTTGAACCTGGAGATTTGGGACCCATGCGATGGGTAGCACGCAGTATTACTTTAAAGGGTCTGCGTTTGCTCACCCAACCTCACCAAAACTCTCAGCCCCAAGAGTGTCCACCCTTATGTCTCATCCAGCTGTGGGTCTAGATATGGTCAATCCAGGTTGCATCACAGCCCCTGAACGAATTGTGTAAGAATTTCTCTCTCTTTCCCTGTCTTCGTTTCATGGGTTTTTAAAAGTAATTTATTTTTATAATGGGGTTTAGCTGCTTTTCACGGCTGTGTTTAGGCCGCTTTACACCCACTTGACACACTAACAGAGAGATATCAATACATAGGTTTTAAGATTATTACTAGTCAGATATATTCTTGTGCGGTGAATCGGGCGTGTTGAGTCCAGTTCTCTGAGCAAGGAGTAGGTCTTGTCTATTCCATATTGGGTTTATGGAACGGTATCTGAGCTAATTTGAAACTCTTGTTTTATGTATCACCCCACCTCACCTTTCCCGTTAAGCAGCCATAGTGTGTTTTCTGCATGTGTGACTCTGTTCTGTTTTGTAATTCAGTTCAAGTGTAACGGTTTTTACATTCCCTCTATAAGTGACACCTTATGAGAAGTGTCCTTTTCTGTGTGACTTATTTCACTTAGAATCGTCTTACCTAAATCCACTCATCATGCTGCTACTAGCCTTATGACATTGATTTCATGGCTGAGTGATATTCCATTGTACATAAGGACCACAACATTTTTATCCATTTTTCGCTTTCCTGGGATATTTAAGGTGGAAGGAAGTGGAGGTCCTTGTCAACAGAGCAGCCCTAAACTTTGGGGTGCTTGTGTCTTGCTGATTTTCAATTTTCCCACTTTATCCCCCCATGCGTGGAAGTGCCCTATGCTCTCTAAGCTGTGTTTTTTAGATGTTTCAGGACACACCGTACACTTCTCCAGAGTGGCTGTTGGCAATTTACATCCCGCCCATCAGTGTAGCAAGGCTCCCATTTCTCCATGGCCTGTCCTGCATTTCTGGTTTTGACACCTTTTTCAGCATGTCCCTTTTGACCGATGGGAAGCGAGACTTCTTTGTAGCGCTGATTTGCCTTTCCAGGTTGCTTGGTTGGCCAAAAAGGGCGTATGCGTTTTTTTCTGAATATATTCAGGAAAAAACGCATACGCCCTTTTTGGCCAAGGGCATCATTGTCAACGTTTTGCCGCTTTTCATGTGCTTTAAAGGCGATTCGAATCTACCTCCTGAAATCTGTTTCCTGCAATTCTGCCTTGATTTCAAATCCTCTTCTTTGCCTTCCCTCAATATATTTGTGGACGAGAGTTATCATTTATAACTCTGCAGGTTTGTGAATTGCAGTGCCCTGAAGCTCCATTTTACAAGTCGCTTTTTTGGGAGTCGGCCGCAAAAGCGCAGGATGGTTTCAGGCCCTGTTCTGGTTCCGGGGGGCAGGCTGAGCCTGTGGTTAATTCTTCTTCCTGATGGGAAAATTGAGTGACCTGTGCCTGTCCCAACACCAAGAGCTAGTCTCTCATTGGTTCCCCGTCTTCCCGTTCATCCTCAGGACAAATTGCAACCTGTACGGAACAGGAGGTTAAAGGTGCTGATGCTCCAAGTAGGGAGATTGCTAGTAAAGTGGCTGGAATGGCGAACCCGAGCACAAGGAGATGAGAAATGCGGTGCGTTTTAGAAACCTTTCCCCATCACACGGTGTACCATCTTCTGGGTTTCTCATGCATGTTTTCGATGTAGGAAGATGCCCTTGAACCTGGAGATTTGGGACCCATGCGATGGGTAGCACGCAGTATTACTTTAAAGGGTCTGCGTTTGCTCACCCAACCTCACCAAACCTCTCAGCCCCAAGAGTGTCCACCCTTATGTCTCATCCAGCTGTGGGTCTAGATATGGTCAATGCAGGTTGCATCACAGCCCCTGAACGAATTGTGTAAGAATTTCTCTCTCTTTCCCTGTCTTTGTTTCATGGGTTTTTAAAAGTAATTTATTTTTATAATGGGGTTTAGCTGCTTTTCACGGCTGTGTTTATGCCGCCTTACACACACTTGACACACTAACAGAGAGATATCAATACATAGGTTTTAAGATTATTACTAGTCAGATATATTCTTGTGCGGTGAATCGGGCGTGTTGAGTCCAGTTCTCTGAGCAAGGAGTAGGTCTTGTCTATTCCATATTGGGTTTATGGAACGGTATCTGAGCTAATTTGAAACTCTTGTTTTATGTATCACCCCACCTCACCTTTCCCGTTAAGCAGCCATAGTGTGTTTTCTGCATGTGTGACTCTGTTCTGTTTTGTAATTCAGTTCAAGTGTAACGGTTTTTACATTCCCTCTATAAGTGACACCTTATGAGAAGTGTCCTTTTCTGTGTGACTTATTTCACTTAGAATCGTCTTACCTAAATCCACTCATCATGCTGCTACTAGCCTTATGACATTGATTTCATGGCTGAGTGATATTCCATTGTACATAAGGACCACAACTTTTTTATCCATTTTTCGCTTTCCTGGGATATTTAAGGTGGAATGAAGTGGAGGTCCTTGTCAACAGAGCAGCCCTAAACTTTGGGGTGCTTGTGTCTTGCTGATTTTCAATTTTCCTACTTTATCCCCCCATGTGTGGAAGTGCCCTATGCTCTCTAAGCTGTGTTTTTTAGATGTTTCAGGACACACCGTACACTTCTCCAGAGTGGCTGTTGGCAATTTACATCCCGCCCATCAGTGTAGCAAGGCTCCCATTTCTCCATGGCCTGTCCTGCATTTCTGGTTTTGACACTTTTTTCAGCATGGCCCTTTTGACCGATGGGAAGCGAGACTTCTTTGTAGCGCTGATTTGCCTTTCCAGGTTGCTTGGTTGGCCAAAAAGGGCGTATGCGTTTTTTCCTGAATATATTCAGGAAAAAACGTATACGCCCTTTTTGGCCAAGGGCATCATTGTCAACGTTTTGCCGCTTTTCATGTGCTTTAAAGGCGATTCGAATCTACCTCCTGAAATCTGTTTCCTGCAATTCTGCCTTGATTTCAAATCCTCTTCTTTGCCTTCCCTCAATATATTTGTGGACGAGAGTTATCATTTATAACTCTGCAGGTTTGTGAATTGCAGTGCCCTGAAGCTGCATTTTACAAGTCGCTTTTTTGGGAGCCGGCCGCAAAAGCGCAGGATGGCTTCAGGCCCTGTTCTGGTTCCGGGGGGCAGGCTGAGCCTGTGGTTAATTCTTCTTCCTGATGGGAAAATAGAGTGACCTGTGACTGTCCCAACACCAAGAGCTAGTCTCTCATTGGTTTCCCGTCTTCCCGTTCATCCTCAGGACAAATTGCAACCTGTACGGAACAGGAGGTTAAAGGTGCTGATGCTCCAAGTAGGGAGATTGCTAGTAAAGTGGCTGGAATGGCGAACCCGAGCACAAGGAGGTGAGAAATGAGGTGCGTTTTAGAAACCTTTCCCCATCACACGGTGTACCATCTTCTGGGTTTCTCATGCATGTTTTCGATGTAGGAAGATGCCCTTGAACCTGGAGATTTGGGACCCATGCGATGGGTAGCACACAGTATTACTTTAAAGGGTCTGCGTTTGCTCACCCAACCTCACCAAAACTCTCAGCCCCAAGAGTGTCCACCCTTATGTCTCATCCAGCTGTGGGTCTAGATATGGTCAATCCAGGTTGCATCACAGCCCCTGAACGAATTGTGTAAGAATTTCTCTCTCTTTCCCTGTCTTTGTTTCATGGGTTTTTAAAAGTAATTTATTTTTATAATGGGGTTTAGCTGCTTTTCACAGCTGTGTTTATGCCGCTTTACACCCACTTGACACACTAACAGAGAGATATCAATACATAGGTTTTAAAATTATTACTAGTCAGATATATTCTTGTGCGGTGAATCGGGCGTGTTGAGTCCAGTTCTCTGAGCAAGGAGTAGGTCTTGTCTATTCCATATTGGGTTTATGGAACGGTATCTGAGCTAATTTGAAACTCTTGTTTTATGTATCACCCCACCTCACCTTTCCCGTTAAGCAGCCATAGTGTGTTTTCTGCATGTGTGACTCTGTTCTGTTTTGTAATTCAGTTCAAGTGTAACGGTTTTTACATTCCCTCTATAAGTGACACCTTATGAGAAGTGTCCTTTTCTGTGTGACTTATTTCACTTAGAATCGTCTTACCTAAATCCACTCATCATGCTGCTACTAGCCTTATGACATTGATTTCATGGCTGAGTGATATTCCATTGTACATAAGGACCACAACTTTTTTATCCATTTTTCGCTTTCCTGGGATATTTAAGGTGGAATGAAGTGGAGGTCCTTGTCAACAGAGCAGCCCTAAACTTTGGGGTGCTTGTGTCTTGCTGATTTTCAATTTTCCCACTTTATCCCCCCATGCGTGGAAGTGCCCTATGCTCTCTAAGCTGTGTTTTTTAGATGTTTCAGGACACACCGTACACTTCTCCAGAGTGGCTGTTGGCAATTTACATCCCGCCCATCAGTGTAGCAAGGCTCCCATTTCTCCATGGCCTGTCCTGCATTTCTGGTTTTGACAACTTTTTCAGCATGTCCCTTTTGACCGATGGGAAGCGAGACTTCTTTGTAGCGCTGATTTGCCTTTCCAGGTTGCTTGGTTGGCCAAAAAGGGCGTATGCGTTTTTTCCTGAATATATTCAGGAAAAAACGTATACGCCCTTTTTGGCCAAGGGCATCATTGTCAACGTTTTGCCGCTTTTCATGTGCTTTAAAGGCGATTCGAATCTACCTCCTGAAATCTGTTTCCTGCAATTCTGCCTTGATTTCAAATCCTCTTCTTTGCCTTCCCTCAATATATTTGTGGACGAGAGTTATCATTTATAACTCTGCAGGTTTGTGAATTGCAGTGCCCTGAAGCTGCATTTTACAAGTCGCTTTTTTGGGAGCCGGCCGCAAAAGCGCAGGATGGCTTCAGGCCCTGTTCTGGTTCCGGGGGGCAGGCTGAGCCTGTGGTTAATTCTTCTTCCTGATGGGAAAATAGAGTGACCTGTGACTGTCCCAACACCAAGAGCTAGTCTCTCATTGGTTTCCCGTCTTCCCGTTCATCCTCAGGACAAATTGCAACCTGTACGGAACAGGAGGTTAAAGGTGCTGATGCTCCAAGTAGGGAGATTGCTAGTAAAGTGGCTGGAATGGCGAACCCGAGCACAAGGAGGTGAGAAATGAGGTGCGTTTTAGAAACCTTTCCCCATCACACGGTGTACCATCTTCTGGGTTTCTCATGCATGTTTTCGATGTAGGAAGATGCCCTTGAACCTGGAGATTTGGGACCCATGCGATGGGTAGCACACAGTATTACTTTAAAGGGTCTGCGTTTGCTCACCCAACCTCACCAAAACTCTCAGCCCCAAGAGTGTCCACCCTTATGTCTCATCCAGCTGTGGGTCTAGATATGGTCAATCCAGGTTGCATCACAGCCCCTGAACGAATTGTGTAAGAATTTCTCTCTCTTTCCCTGTCTTTGTTTCATGGGTTTTTAAAAGTAATTTATTTTTATAATGGGGTTTAGCTGCTTTTCACAGCTGTGTTTATGCCGCTTTACACCCACTTGACACACTAACAGAGAGATATCAATACATAGGTTTTAAAATTATTACTAGTCAGATATATTCTTGTGCGGTGAATCGGGCGTGTTGAGTCCAGTTCTCTGAGCAAGGAGTAGGTCTTGTCTATTCCATATTGGGTTTATGGAACGGTATCTGAGCTAATTTGAAACTCTTGTTTTATGTATCACCCCACCTCACCTTTCCCGTTAAGCAGCCATAGTGTGTTTTCTGCATGTGTGACTCTGTTCTGTTTTGTAATTCAGTTCAAGTGTAACGGTTTTTACATTCCCTCTATAAGTGACACCTTATGAGAAGTGTCCTTTTCTGTGTGACTTATTTCACTTAGAATCGTCTTACCTAAATCCACTCATCATGCTGCTACTAGCCTTATGACATTGATTTCATGGCTGAGTGATATTCCATTGTACATAAGGACCACAACTTTTTTATCCATTTTTCGCTTTCCTGGGATATTTAAGGTGGAATGAAGTGGAGGTCCTTGTCAACAGAGCAGCCCTAAACTTTGGGGTGCTTGTGTCTTGCTGATTTTCAATTTTCCCACTTTATCCCCCCATGCGTGGAAGTGCCCTATGCTCTCTAAGCTGTGTTTTTTAGATGTTTCAGGACACACCGTACACTTCTCCAGAGTGGCTGTTGGCAATTTACATCCCGCCCATCAGTGTAGCAAGGCTCCCATTTCTCCATGGCCTGTCCTGCATTTCTGGTTTTGACAACTTTTTCAGCATGTCCCTTTTGACCGATGGGAAGCGAGACTTCTTTGTAGCGCTGATTTGCCTTTCCAGGTTGCTTGGTTGGCCAAAAAGGGCGTATGCGTTTTTTCCTGAATGTATTGAGGAAAAAACGCATACGCCCTTTTTGGCCAAGGGCATCATTGTCAACGTTTTGCCGCTTTTCATGTGCTTTAAAGGCGATTCGAATCTACCTCCTGAAATCTGTTTCCTGCAATTCTGCCTTGATTTCAAATCCTCTTCTTTGCCTTCCCTCAATATATTTGTGGACGAGAGTTATCATTTATAACTCTGCAGGTTTGTGAATTGCAGTGCCCTGAAGCTCCATTTTACAAGTCGCTTTTTTGGGAGTCGGCCGCAAAAGCGCAGGATGGCTTCAGGCCCTGTTCTGGTTCCGGGGGGCAGGCTGAGCCTGTGGTTAATTCTTCTTCCTGATGGGAAAATTGAGTGACCTGTGCCTGTCCCAACACCAAGAGCTAGTCTCTCATTGGTTCCCCGTCTTCCCGTTCATCCTCAGGACAAATTGCAACCTGTACGGAACAGGAGGTTAAAGGTGCTGATGCTCCAAGTAGGGAGATTGCTAGTAAAGTGGCTGGAATGGCGAACCCGAGCACAAGGAGATGAGAAATGCGGTGCGTTTTAGAAACCTTTCCCCATCACACGGTGTACCATCTTCTGGGTTTCTCATGCATGTTTTCGATGTAGGAAGATGCCCTTGAACCTGGAGATTTGGGACCCATGCGATGGGTAGCACGCAGTATTACTTTAAAGGGTCTGCGTTTGCTCACCCAACCTCACCAAAACTCTCAGCCCCAAGAGTGTCCACCCTTATGTCTCATCCAGCTGTGGGTCTAGATATGGTCAATCCAGGTTGCATCACAGCCCCTGAACGAATTGTGTAAGAATTTCTCTCTCTTTCCCTGTCTTCGTTTCATGGGTTTTTAAAAGTAATTTATTTTTATAATGGGGTTTAGCTGCTTTTCACGGCTGTGTTTAGGCCGCTTTACACCCACTTGACACACTAACAGAGAGATATCAATACATAGGTTTTAAGATTATTACTAGTCAGATATATTCTTGTGCGGTGAATCGGGCGTGTTGAGTCCAGTTCTCTGAGCAAGGAGTAGGTCTTGTCTATTCCATATTGGGTTTATGGAACGGTATCTGAGCTAATTTGAAACTCTTGTTTTATGTATCACCCCACCTCACCTTTCCCTTTAAGCAGCCATAGTGTGTTTTCTGCATGTGTGACTCTGTTCTGTTTTGTAATTCAGTTCAAGTGTAACGGTTTTTACATTCCCTCTATAAGTGACACCTTATGAGAAGTGTCCTTTTCTGTGTGACTTATTTCACTTAGAATCGTCTTACCTAAATCCACTCATCATGCTGCTACTAGCCTTATGACATTGATTTCATGGCTGAGTGATATTCCATTGTACATAAGGACCACAACATTTTTATCCATTTTTCGCTTTCCTGGGATATTTAAGGTGGAAGGAAGTGGAGGTCCTTGTCAACAGAGCAGCCCTAAACTTTGGGGTGCTTGTGTCTTGCTGATTTTCAATTTTCCCACTTTATCCCCCCATGCGTGGAAGTGCCCTATGCTCTCTAAGCTGTGTTTTTTAGATGTTTCAGGACACACCGTACACTTCTTCAGAGTGGCTGTTGGCAATTTACATCCCGCCCATCAGTGTAGCAAGGCTCCCATTTCTCCATGGCCTGTCCTGCATTTCTGGTTTTGACACCTTTTTCAGCATGTCCCTTTTGACCGATGGGAAGCGAGACTTCTTTGTAGCGCTGATTTGCCTTTCCAGGTTGCTTGGTTGGCCAAAAAGGGCGTATGCGTTTTTTCCTGAATATATTCAGGAAAAAACGCATACGCCCTTTTTGGCCAAGGTCATCATTGTCAACGTTTTGCCGCTTTTCATGTGCTTTAAAGGCGATTCGAATCTACCTCCTGAAATCTGTTTCCTGCAATTCTGCCTTGATTTCAAATCCTCTTCTTTGCCTTCCCTCAATATATTTGTGGACGAGAGTTATCATTTATAACTCTGCAGGTTTGTGAATTGCAGTGCCCTGAAGCTGCATTTTACAAGTCGCTTTTTTGGGAGCCGGCCGCAAAAGCGCAGGATGGCTTCAGGCCCTGTTCTGGTTCCGGGGGGCAGGCTGAGCCTGTGGTTAATTCTTCTTCCTGATGGGAAAATAGAGTGACCTGTGCCTGTCCCAACACCAAGAGCTAGTCTCTCATTGGTTCCCCGTCTTCCCGTTCATCCTCAGGACAAATTGCAACCTGTACGGAACAGGAGGTTAAAGGTGCTGATGCTCCAAGTAGGGAGATTGCTAGTAAAGTGGCTGGAATGGCGAACCCGAGCACAAGGAGATGAGAAATGCGGTGCGTTTTAGAAACCTTTCCCCATCACACGGTGTACCATCTTCTGGGTTTCTCATGCATGTTTTCGATGTAGGAAGATGCCCTTGAACCTGGAGATTTGGGACCCATGCGATGGGTAGCACGCAGTATTACTTTAAAGGGTCTGCGTTTGCTCACCCAACCTCACCAAAACTCTCAGCCCCAAGAGTGTCCACCCTTATGTCTCATCCAGCTGTGGGTCTAGATATGGTCAATCCAGGTTGCATCACAGCCCCTGAACGAATTGTGTAAGAATTTCTCTCTCTTTCCCTGTCTTCGTTTCATGGGTTTTTAAAAGTAATTTATTTTTATAATGGGGTTTAGCTGCTTTTCACGGCTGTGTTTAGGCCGCTTTACACCCACTTGACACACTAACAGAGAGATATCAATACATAGGTTTTAAGATTATTACTAGTCAGATATATTCTTGTGCGGTGAATCGGGCGTGTTGAGTCCAGTTCTCTGAGCAAGGAGTAGGTCTTGTCTATTCCATATTGGGTTTATGGAACGGTATCTGAGCTAATTTGAAACTCTTGTTTTATGTATCACCCCACCTCACCTTTCCCTTTAAGCAGCCATAGTGTGTTTTCTGCATGTGTGACTCTGTTCTGTTTTGTAATTCAGTTCAAGTGTAACGGTTTTTACATTCCCTCTATAAGTGACACCTTATGAGAAGTGTCCTTTTCTGTGTGACTTATTTCACTTAGAATCGTCTTACCTAAATCCACTCATCATGCTGCTACTAGCCTTATGACATTGATTTCATGGCTGAGTGATATTCCATTGTACATAAGGACCACAACATTTTTATCCATTTTTCGCTTTCCTGGGATATTTAAGGTGGAAGGAAGTGGAGGTCCTTGTCAACAGAGCAGCCCTAAACTTTGGGGTGCTTGTGTCTTGCTGATTTTCAATTTTCCCACTTTATCCCCCCATGCGTGGAAGTGCCCTATGCTCTCTAAGCTGTGTTTTTTAGATGTTTCAGGACACACCGTACACTTCTTCAGAGTGGCTGTTGGCAATTTACATCCCGCCCATCAGTGTAGCAAGGCTCCCATTTCTCCATGGCCTGTCCTGCATTTCTGGTTTTGACACCTTTTTCAGCATGTCCCTTTTGACCGATGGGAAGCGAGACTTCTTTGTAGCGCTGATTTGCCTTTCCAGGTTGCTTGGTTGGCCAAAAAGGGCGTATGCGTTTTTTCCTGAATATATTCAGGAAAAAACGCATACGCCCTTTTTGGCCAAGGTCATCATTGTCAACGTTTTGCCGCTTTTCATGTGCTTTAAAGGCGATTCGAATCTACCTCCTGAAATCTGTTTCCTGCAATTCTGCCTTGATTTCAAATCCTCTTCTTTGCCTTCCCTCAATATATTTGTGGACGAGAGTTATCATTTATAACTCTGCAGGTTTGTGAATTGCAGTGCCCTGAAGCTGCATTTTACAAGTCGCTTTTTTGGGAGCCGGCCGCAAAAGCGCAGGATGGCTTCAGGCCCTGTTCTGGTTCCGGGGGGCAGGCTGAGCCTGTGGTTAATTCTTCTTCCTGATGGGAAAATAGAGTGACCTGTGACTATCCCAACACCAAGAGCTAGTCTCTCATTGGTTTCCCGTCTTCCCGTTCATCCTCAGGACAAATTGCAACCTGTACGGAACAGGAGGTTAAAGGTGCTGATGCTCCAAGTAGGGAGATTGCTAGTAAAGTGGCTGGAATGGCGAACCCGAGCACAAGGAGGTGAGAAATGAGGTGCGTTTTAGAAACATTTCCCCATCACACGGTGTACCATCTTCTGGGTTTCTCATGCATG